>NC_030426.2:26606198-26623698 GCF_001660625.3 Ictalurus punctatus | reverse complement strand
ACGCAAGTACACCAAGAACCAATACATACTAACGCAAGTACACCAATAAACTACACACACCAACGCAAGTACACCAAGAAACTACACACACCAACGCAAGTACACCAAGAACCAATACATACTAACGCAAGTACACCAATAAACTACACACACCAACGCAAGTACACCAAGAAACAACACACACCAACGCAAGTACACCAACAAACTACACACACCAACGCAAGTACACCAAGAACCTACACACACCAACGCAAGTACACCAAGAATCTACACACACCAACGCAATACACCAAGAATCTACACACACCAACACAAGTACACCAAGAACCAACACACACCAACGCAAGTACACCAAGAATCTACACACACCAACACAAGTACACCAAGAACCAACACACACCAACGCAAGTACACCAAGAATCTACACACACCAACGCAAGTACACCAAGAAACAACACACACCAACGCAAGTACACCAATAAACTACACACACCAACGCAAGTACACCAAGAACCTATACACACTAACGCAAGTACACCAAGAAACTACACACACCAACGCAAGTACACCAAGAAACAACACACACTAACGCAAGTACACCAATAAACTACACACACCAACGCAAGTACACCAAGAAACAACACACACTAACGCAAGTACACCAATAAACTACACACACCAACGCAAGTACACCAAGAAACTATACACACCAACGCAAGTACACCAAGAAACAACACACACCAACGCAAGTACACCAAGAAACAACACACACTAACGCAAGTACACCAATAAACTACACACACCAACGCAAGTACACCAAGAAACAACACACACCAACGCAAGTACACCAAGAAACAACACACACTAACGCAAGTACACCAAGAATCTACACACACCAATGCAAGTACACCAAGAAACAACACACACCAACGCAAGTACACCAATAAACTACACACACCAACGCAAGTACACCAACAAACTACACACACCAACGCAAGTACACCAAGAAACTACACACCAACGCAAGTACACCAAGAACCAACACACACCAACGCAAGTACACCAAGAACCTATACACACTAACGCAAGTACACCAAGAAACAACACACACCAACGCAAGTACACCAAGAAACAACACACACCAACGCAAGTACACCAAGAAACTATTGCATTTTTGGATAACCCATTGTTCCCCATTAGGGTGCTGTGATGAGTACACATCGCTTTGTCGCTATAAAGTGAACTGTACAGTCTTATCAGAGAAACATTCAGGAACTTACTGCCAGTGGCAAGAATGTAGAAGATGAAGTCACATTGAATCTCCTTCACTGTGACTGAAGTTCTTTTCATGTTTGTCAGGCTTTCCCCCTGCCTTGGTCATAACCTTTTTGAAGGCATTGTGGCATATGATCTTAACCTGTACATAGATTCCTTGCTAAATCAAGAGGAATGCTTCACTTTCACAGAGCTTAATCACTGTGTTAAACAGTTAGAATACTCTGGAAATGATGCTGCAAATCAACTAGCTGAGATTTACTCTGGGAATGAGAAGCTTTGCGGTCACGCTGTTCAGAACCGGTGTCTGTTACCGGTTGTTGTCGGACACAGGATTAAGAATACAGAATCAGCCGTGTGGCAGCTTGTTCTACTCCTCAGACATGTTGTAGATCTAGTTTGTGCACCAGCGATACTGGTAGTCTGTTATCTGGAAGTGCTCATTGAAGAGTGCGTTCATTTTAGTCATGTGACTTTCCCTTCTGAACCTCTCAAACCTAAACATCGCTATTTGTGCCATTACCCAGAGCAGATGACACAATTTGGACCCACTCATTCGAACTTACGAACTGTGCGGTTTGAGAGCAAGCACGCCTATTTCGAGCAATGTGCTAGAAAAGTGCAGAAACTTGCAGAACAGCACCAGCTTCTCCAGGCCTATTGAAGTGCTGGAAACCTACTTCAGCTTTCTGAACAAGATGAGAAGGGCTCTGAATTTTATTCTGACGATTATAATGGAGTGATTTTCAGACAGGGAATACTTTAGTAGCTACTGAAATCACTTTGAATGGAACAAAGTACAGGAAAGGCGGGGTTGTTCTTCTGGCCGGTAATGATGAGGGCTTGGAGGTCGGCAAAATGAAACAAATTCTCGTACACCAGAACTCCATGGTTTATTTTGTGTCCGAGACAGCTGTGCGGTCAGCGGATTTTGGGGTGTACCGCAGAACAGATGAGGACCCAGGATTTGTCTGTGCACTTCAAGATGAGCTATCAGATTATTATCCTCTCTAGGAGTACAAAACGTGGCTCGTCTGTGATTGTGTTACACCACTCGTTTCCATCTTTTTAAGGTATGTCCAATTTCAAGGAGATAAAACTCGCCATCTGCTCCTCATTACCTCTGATGAAACACTCCGAAAAGGTGAACCATGGGCTTACTTCGAGTAGTGTTGAAACAAAATCTGACCTCCACTTTGTCAAGGAAGAAGACCTCATGGAATACCTCAGGCTTATCCAACGTCGCAAACTATTAAATACATGGAAATGTAAAGGTGTTTCAGTTTCAATATTTGCTCTTCTGAAATGTCCTTGCTACTAATGGGCATTTGAAAATATTTTCCATGTTCACTTTTCTATTGGTTATTTGTGTTAGAACAACGCTCAAGTCGAGTCCTCTCTGATGCATCATGCCCACAATCATAGAGTCTTTCAAGTTCTTCAGGTTCTACACCATCTCGTTCCAGTGCTTGCTCCTCAGCATCTTCTGCCTGGAATGATAACTTTAAGGTGCCTTGTGAAGTTATGCCTCCTGGTATTCGGTTGGCCATCGCAAATGCCAAAAAAGACCATCGTCAGCCGATCGAAGGCAACTGGTAAGGATGGTAGGGGAGAAAATGCAAAAAACATGACATCAACCTCTCAAGGGAACCGTGTCAGATTGTAGTCAAGAACATTGCTAAACAGCACCCGGACAGCTTTGCTGATGTTTTGGCTGATGGAATGAAAATAAGTAGTGGGTATGGCTCTTTGCTCCTGCAAGTTAAAACTTGTGTTGAACATGTAAATAGAAAGAACATAGTGGCTCGTGAGAGAACAAAAATGCCTTTGACCCTTTAACCAGAGCTCAAGATCAGTATGGTTGTGTCAGTAGGCAGCCAGAGGAGCTTCCTGCAGGAGAACGTGATGAGGCTTTAGAAGGAAAGTGCAAGCATTCATTAGTGCTTCATTCTACCGAAGGACTGTCTGGAGCCGATAGAGGAGTGCTTCACAAGTCGATGGAGGTCACTGTGATATAAATGCCACTCCACCACCGTCACTGTCTGAACTAAAGAACTCATGGCCTTACCTGCTTTTTCTCAAAGGGATCTCCTTACACTTGCATTTGCTTAGAGACATCTCTTTGTTCCAAAGAATCATGGACAGCATGATAAACAAAAGCCAAAAAGCAATGAGGTGAATGTCATTCTGCCAAGGTTCCAAGAGGAGAATTCTCTGGCCATTTTAAAGAGAGAACAAAAGCCCTTCTAATCAGAGCTGATGTAAGTAATATCACTAATATAATGTCTGTTTTACAGGTTTGAATGAATGCAAAATGAAGATTTTTTTAGGTAGCAGCACCTGCAACAGATATGGAAAGAGATGGATTACCGGATTCACCCAGTTTGATCGTCCAAGGCAGTTTTCTTTACTCTGTATCTCTCATTCCTTGCTTTCTAGTTCTGTACATCCATACCTATTTTCCCCTACTTTTTTATTTCACTTTTACCATCTGTTTAAATCTATTTCTGTTTTTTGTTTGTTTTCTACCCCCACTGTGTCTTGTATTCTATCTCACAATTCGATTCTCACTCCAATATTCCTGCCATAGTTAACTCTATCTCTCTGTGCCCCATCACTGTCAGTGTCTCTCAACCTTTCTCCTTCTCCTTAGTTAACTAACACTGACAGTAATCTTCAATATAACAAATATTCGTAACACAAATTTTTATTTGAATTTAACAAGGTTGTATTTTTTTAAACATTAACACTAGTAGTGGGCACACGGTGCATTAGTGGTTAGCATGTTTGCACATTCCTCCGGGTACTCCGGTTTCCTCCCCCAGTCCAAACACATGCATGGTAGGCTGATTGGCGTGTCTAAAGTGTCCGTAGTGTATGAATGGGTGTGTGAGTGTGTATGTGATTGTGCCCTGTGATGGTTTGGCACTCTGTCCAGGGTGTACCCCGCCTTGTGCCCCATGCTCCCTGGGATAGGCTCCAGGTTCCCCGTGACCCTGTAGGATAAGCGGTATAGAAGATGGATGGATGGATGGAACACTATTAGTTAACATGAGCTATTCATGAGCAATACTTTTATTAAATTAAATGTGCTTTTCCATTTTTTTATATAGGTGAATCAATGACACCATGCAGGTGGATGTTGTCAGTGGAAAGGGAAGTTGTCCTGAGCCCATGTTCGGAGGCATTTGTTGAGGGCCTGGCAACATTATTTGAGACCTACTACAACTTCACACTTGCTTATCAGGATGAAGCTGCCTGCACGCTGGAATTTATCCAGCGTTAAGTCAAAGTCATTATTTATTCTAGACTTCCACATTTTCTTGACTTTTTTTTATGTACTTGTCCTTACTCAAAAGTTATGGTAAACATGTATTTCGACTTCTGTTTAGACCCCTGGTTCTCATGTCCATTAGGGTCGAATGAACCCCACTCAGAATGAGCTTATATTGCCATAAACGATGTTTGAGATTCCAGGTTTTTATTAGGATTAGATATTTTGTGAAAAAAATATTCACAAACAGGGAAAAGGAACCTCTTGTGAATTTTGATCAGGCAGGAAGTTAATATTGCTGAGTTTCCAGCGAACTATTTTTTGTGCGAATTTAAAATCTGGTCTTATGAGGACCATGTATAATTGCTCCAAAACCGCAACTACAACTTTCCCCAAATATCTTAGGGAATATCTTAAGGGGATCATTCAACTGCTCCATCATCACAAGGCAGGCTCCCTTAAGATCATGTGCATGATGCAGTGAGATGATTTGCATTTCCTTTAGCTGAATTTTTAGAAAAAAAAAAAGCAAGGGCATTTAATTAGTTCGTACTGTAGATCAAAGATAAAAGGTGGATATGAAAAGAGAGTTTAGGATTTCAGCTGTTATTTCCTGGTTTTTATAGTGCCCTCCAATAACACTGGTACCCTTGGTAAATAAGCAAAAAGGGCTGTGAAAAATTGTCTTTATTGTTTAATCTTTTGATCTTTTGTTAAAAAATATCTTTATTAAATATAGGTGTACAACAATTATTGGAACCTTTTGAATTCATATAAGAAACATATATTTGAAGTATATTCTTTTTTTTAGTACACCTGGGTGACTAGGAACAGGAAATTTTTCAACCATGACTTCCTGTTTCACAGAGGTACAAATAAGTGGTGACACTATATTTATATAGGCCAAATTCCCCTAGTCATTCATAACAATATCTATATCGTCTCAACGCACTGTGAAGAGGACGGTTCGAGTGGATAAAACATCTCCAAGGATCACAGCTGGAGAACTGCAGAAGTTAGTTGTGTCTTGGGGTCAGAAAGTCTCCAAAACTACAATCTGAAGTCACCGACATCACCACAAGCTGTTTGGAAGGGTTTCGAGAAAAAAGCCTCTACTCTCATCCAAAAACACACTCGAGGGTCTTCAGTGTGCAGACACTACTGGAACTTCAAATGGGATCGGGTTCTATGGGCAGATGAAACCAGAATAGAGCTTTTTGGTAATCAACACAGAAATGGTTTACTGACCACAAAATCAAGGTCCTGCCCTGACCATCCCAGTCCCCTGACCTGAACCCCATAGAGAACCTGTGGGGTGAACTGAAGAGGACCAGTATGGACCTCAAAAATAGAAGGATCTGGAGAGGTTCTGTTTGAAGGAACGCTCTCAGATCCCTCGCCATGTATTCTCCAACCTCATCAGCGTTATAGGAGAAGACTCAGAGCTGTTATCACGGCAAAGGGAGCTAGCACAAAGTATTGACTAAAGGGTGCCGATAATTGTTGCACACCTATATTTAACAAAGATATTTTTTTTGATAAACCAGTGTTGTGTTTGCAATTGTTTAATATCCATGAGAGCAGAGTATTTTTGTGAATTTTTTAACATAAGATCAAAAGGCTCAAAATAAAGACCATTTTTCACAGCCTTCACCGCTCATATTTGCCGAGGGTGCCAACATTAGTGGAGGACACTGTACATCTAGACGTGTTAAACAACATAAAACATGGAAACTTTTGGATCAGACCACCCAATTTTTAGGTGAGAAAATGTATAGGAACAGATCAGTCTTGAAGTAAATTAAAATAAATACCACGCAATATTTGGATGCATATCCGTCGCTTGTAGTAACTGCATCAATTCTGCGACTCACGGACACCAAACTGTTAGTTTCTTCTTCTGTGAAGGTTCTCCAGTTTTTACTGCAGATTTTTTCAGTAGTTGTTTCTCCACCATGTTTCACAGATCAGCTTGTATGATGTTGACTTCTCAGACCGCAAAACATGATTCCACTGTGCTACTGTCCATCTCAGATAAGACCGAGCCCAGAGGAGTGGGCGGAGCTTCTGGACAGTGTTGACGTATGACTTCTGCTTTGCATAGTAAAGCTTTAACTTGTATCTGTGGATGCAGCGGCGAATGGTGTCGACCGACAAAGGTTTACGAAAGTATTCCCGACCCCATGTCAGGATCTCATTACAGACTCATGACGGTTTTTAAGACAGTGACGTCTGAGGGATCGGAGATCACGCGCACTCAAACACCTGTTTCACATCACCTTCATATTTCAGCTCGTCACATCACTATTAGTCCTAAATTGCCCCTGCCCCAACTTTTTTGGAACGTGTCGCATGCATCAATTTCAAAATAAACGTTTATGTTAAATAAAAAACTATGCAGTTGACTATGTAAAACATCAAATACCTCGTCTTTATACATTTTATACATCACTCCTCTTTGTTTTTAGTAGCATTTTCCACACCGTCCCAACTTGTTCGGAATTGTGGTTGTCATAATATCACATAGAAAAATCCACGCGACCAAATAAATCCATTTGAAATGACCTGTTAAGTTTTATTTGACATCTTATTCTGTGAGAATATGGCTTAGATGTTTCATTTTATTTGGGGGTATTTTCTGAGAAAAAAAAAAAATCGAATAATATTATTAAAATAATAATGAAAAAATAAAAAGGATTAATAAGGTAACCCTTAAAAAAAAATAAGTAATCGATATTTGTGAGTTTAGTGAAAATAAGTTGAATTTATTTTACATTCTTCTCAAATTTCCTGTTTGTAAATAAAATTGTGAAAATGCTTTGAGGCACCTAAAAGCAGGAGTAAAGCTCAGTTACGTATATGTCAGTGGGAGACGCAATTACCTTCACAGTATGTTCAAGTATTATTCACATGTGTGTGTATAAATATGTAACTTTTTTTCCTCCTTTGTCTTGGCCAGTGTTTATAATCAGCCAGTGTTTACAATCAGATATCTGAGTAAAACATTCATGCTGATCATCGTAATAAATCCAAACCTCCACAATACTGCATTGTTTCTTTGTAGACGTTATATCCTGATAAGAAATCCAATTAGGCCGAGGTCTCATTTCCGTCCACCGTTACCCGGTGCGTGGTCACGAACGATAAGCCGCAGTGATAGAAACGCGCCGCGGTTGTGGCCGAGAGCAGAAATTAGTGCAGTCATGCCTGATTTTTTAAAAAGTTTTGATATTTACTTTTCAGTGAAATGTTCGTGTGGAGATTGTACAGGGTCAGCGTTAGATCTGTTAAAATTAACGAGAAAAATATGACACGTTATGGACTGTCAGTGATGTCCAAATGAATTGAAATTATTCTGTTTTATTTGTGATATTTGTTGTGATTTTATTTTATTTTATTTTGAGGTGAGCCTCGTGCGGTAATGTTGCCGTTCCAAGCGTAACTCCATTGGATTTATTGAGAGTCTCGATAGCAAATGAGACGTAAAACTGATATTTTGTAGTAATTTTCACATATTAAATGAACAAAAAACAGATCATCCACTTGGAAAAAGTAAGTACACCCCAACATTTATCACACCTTCAAATCCATAAAAGGTGTTCAAGATTGGGTGCCAGTGATTAGAACCTGCTTAGGGAGTGCGGGTGTTATTTAGACCTCTCTCGCATCTAATGTCTGGTGTTACAACTACAGTTTGTCAATGAGCATACAGGAAAAGACCAGGCCTTTTGGAAATATGTGCACTGGACAGACGAATCAAAGATAGAGTTGTTTGGTCACAGTAACAGCAGACATGTTTGGTGCAGACCAAAGACAGCTTTTCAGGAGAAGCACCTCATACCAACTGTGAAGCACGGTGGTGGGAATGTCATGGTTTGGGGTTGCTTCGCTGCATCAGGGACCGGACAGCCTGCGTTCATTCATTCAACTACGAATTCTGCATCACATCAAAGAGCGCTTGAAGATAGCGTGAGGCCGCCTGTGTGAAAGTTGAAGTTTCAACAGGATCCTCAGCACACTTGCAAATCCAGTTGAATCCCATTCAAATGTTACACACTGTAAAACCGGATAGTTCATTAAACTCAAACAATTTGAGGAAACTACTTACCTCCGAATTTTTAAGTTGATAAATCAATTTCTTTAAGCCAAAATACACGTAAATATAACAAAAACTGCACTCAAAATTTGTGATTTAAAAATAACGTTTGTTAAATTTAAGTGTATTTGGGTTAAAAAAAAAATTGATTCATCAACTTAAAAATTTTGAGGTAAATAGTTTCCTCAAATTTTTTGAGTTAAATGAACTTATCCGGTTTTACAGTGTTGTGGGGATTTAAAACGTGGCAGTACAACCCTCAAACATCTTGCAACTGATAGAATATCGCACGGAAGAGTGGTTAAAAATTCCAGGAAGCCTGGTGGACAATTATACAAAACTCCCACAAGACGTTATTTCTGCTAAAGGGGGCAATACTAGCTTCTGAGGTCAAGGGTGTGCTTACTTTTACCACAGAAGAATATCACTATTATATCTAATGACATTTCTGTTGAATAAATGATTGAAAACGTCTTGTTCAAGTAGATCACCTTCATTAACAGCCGCTGTTTCAAAGAGGATCAAATGTTTGCTTGTCCAAATAGGTCAAAAAAGCCAACCATTTCCATGGGGTGTACTTATTTTTTCACACGACTGTACGATCAAATCCTGTCGGATGTGCAGCTCAAAGTTGATCGGATTCAGTCGCATCGTCGAACATTTAAGAATCGGCATTGTATTTTATCATTACACCTCTAAGTTTCTATGTGGTCCATGCACACACACACACACACACACACACACACACACACACACACACAACAAAGAAACACCGCTAAAGTTTTCAGCTAGCACGTTTGACAGAGCTGCTGCTTACACTTTCAATGTTTTAAAAAGACTTTAATCACACAGGCGTGACTTGGCATTTTGGCCACATTTTAAACACTCTTCTGAATTTCCTTCATTGTCTCTTGAGTGTGTGTAAGTGTGTGTGTGTGTGTGTGTGTGAGTGTGTGTGTGTGTGTACTTGAATGACAAAAACCTCCACTCTGTTATTACACAGATAAGACTGTAAGCTTTCTAGTGACACCAAAATAATTTGTCTGTCTTCCCCGAATATGAAGCGTTACGGTTCAGTTCCAGCGACACTGAATGTTTTATACGCAGAGCTGTGGATCACACAGACTAAGCTACAGGACTTGCATGAACAACCTTTCATGCAATTTGGTATATTCCATCAGCAGACTTTCTGCTGTAAATGTTGTGATTAATACACCGCTCTTCGTCCGTGTTTTGACTCCGAATCAGAGTGAAATCGATTCTTTTGGTTCAGTTGCTAGTCAGGTCGGTTTATTTTCACGCCGCACGTGCTCGTACGACTCTCATTCGAGGGTTAAACAAACCTTTCCCAAGTGTGTGTAGAAATCACAAAAATTCCTAAAGCATGGAGGACATGGAGCGAGTGCTGAGAAAATAACACTAATTTGTTTCACATCCAGTATTTTTTTTCGTTTGTCCAAATCTCCAGGACACGCGGCGTTTCTGCGGTCCCATTTATTTTTATTAAAAGGAAAGATGTCCGTGACGATCCATGCAAATAAGCTCCGGGAACTCAGGCGTGACAAATCCCAGAAGTGTTCAATCTGCCCCGTCATAGGAGTATGTGCTGATGCATGACCTGTACCAGGTGAGGCTGACTTCGGTGTATGAGTCATTACCGTTCACACCACAGTGAGCCGTGTCATTAGAACAGAGGTAGCAAAACAAATCAAGGTGTGCTAGCAAGCTGTGGAAGATCTGTGGTTTAACTCCATATATTTGCTTCAGAGAGAACATAAAACCCATAAAAGTGTCAGTTATGGAATTATGAAATGCTTTTCATCAAGCTTAGAGGAGGAAAGCCCATCGTTCTTTCACTGAACAAGAACACCGAACCGACGGAGAAATGATTTTATAATCGTTTATTTTATACAATATCGCGATAATATTGTAAGCTGTGATCGAAAAAATGTTTAGTGATTATCATCGTATTAAATTGTAATCCTTTATTCTTTATACTGCATGACATGTGAGGGTTTATTTTAGTCTTAATCACTAAAAAAATATATATATCATGAGTAAAAAAAAGGGAAAAATATATACATGAAATAATAATAATAATAATAATAATAATAATAATAATAACTTACAAAATAAATAAATAAACATTCCAATATCCCCAAAAAGTTAACATTTGTAAAATATTTACCAAAAATGATAGAAAACATCATTTAAAACATTTAAGACTGTTGCTCAGTGGAGTCTGGCACCAATTTTTTTAATTATTATTATTATTATTTATTTTTTACATTTGTTTTATATATATTTTTGTTGTGTAATGTAGAAAGGTAGTAAAGTAGCAGCTACAGAAGTTTATGTTAAATTACAGTAGTGCTCTAAACTAAGTGAAGATGATTTACATCTCTTCTACATGTATTATACAATAATAAACTTTAAATAGACTGTGCGTGAGTATTGACGCTACACATGAAAGGGTTTAATATCACAATTTAAAAAAACAGTCAAAAATCAAATATAAACTTGTATCGGAATTAAAACAATAACGATTACAATTTTAATTAATTAACAGTTAAAGGTATGGTCAGAGCCATATCTCCCTTCAGTTCTCATCTGGTTTCCCACTGAAGATAAGCAGGGTTGAGTGTGGTTAGTACCTGGATGGGAGACCTCCTGGGGAAAACTAAGCTTGCTGCTGGGAGTGGTATTAGTGAGGCCAGCAGGGGGCGCTCATCCTGTGGTCTGTGTGGGTTCTAATGCCTCTGTATGGTGTCGGGGACACCATACTGTGAAAACAGCACTGTATTTCGGATGAGACGTTAAACCGAGGTTCTGACTCTCTGTGGTCGTTAAAAATCCCAGGAAGCTTATTGTAAGCGAGTAGGGGTATAACCCCGGTGTCCTGGCGACCCTCATCTATCACGACCCCCTAATAATCCCCATCTCTCCATCCAGGTGGAAGCTACACCCTAGTGGTGGCTGATGAGATACACCCCCCCCCCCCCCCCCCCGATACTATGTAAAGCGATTTGAGTGTCTAGAAAAAAAAAAGTGCTAAATAAATGTAAGGAATTATTATTATTATTATTATTATTATTATCATTATTATTAAGGTAGCTTGTGCATTCATTTAAAACAAACAGAACATGCATACCTGAAGAAGAAGAAGAAGAAGAAGAAGAAGAAGAAGGGCGAAAAGAGGAACTATCAAAACTAGCAAAGAATTCTCCGCAATCAAATACGCATCGTACGTGGGAATCATTCCGTGCCTTCGGTGCTATGCTAATGCACTAACGAGATGCTGATGTCTAGCGTTCATTTACATGGGTGCATGACTCACTGGCATTACAGAGGGTAAATAACAATTACGCTGATGCTGCCCTTGCTAATTCAACACCTTGCAAAATTACAGCAATTTAATAAGATGCGTAAATTAATCAGTGCTGTGGGGAAACTTCGCTCGCGCTGAACAACAGGATTGCAGAAAGTCTCCTATAGAATATTCTAGTGTTAGCTGATTACAGATGACTTATCTGTCCTTTATTTCCTTTATCTGTCTCTTGTCTAGTTCAGTTGGCGTATTTTTGACGTCTCTTTACAGAAAACTAATCGATGGGTGTTTAAATCTGTCTATAAAGTGGAGCGTCCACTGGACAAGTCCCTGCGTTGCTATAGAAACGGTAGCATACAGTATCGGAACGAGTGCATTAATGTAAACCTGTGATCTGAAGTTGCGCGGCTGTCAGCGTTTTGACCTTTAATGTTGATCTGCCATGGTGTATCACATCCGCTCGTGCACTGATCCATACAGACCACCCGAGTATGACGTACCTGTGTATCTTAGACTGTATATCTGACACGTGAGTCACTCTGCGTCTCATCATCGTACTGCGTTCCATCGTATCCATCGCCGATGCGGCGTCTTTCCTTTAAAAAAAAAAAAAAAAAAAAAAACCTAACTGAAATATGTGAACAGCGTATTTCCACAGTATTTCCTTCTGTGTAAATGTACAGCAGAGCTGTCTACAAATCAGAATAAATAGATTGAATTTAGATCCAGGAATGAAATCAGGGCTAACTAGGGTCTGTCACTAAAGCGTCCCGTTACTTTCGGCTGTTAGCATCATTAGCTTGCTGAGCAGAATGGTACAAGGCTGACAGTTATGCTAATTACAGTACCTAGCTAGCAGAATCAAAGTACCACTGGCTAACTTTAAGAGGAGTCTTAAGCATTCACCCCCCCCCCCCCCCCCCACACACACACACACACACACACACACCTTCAAACTTTGGAAAATATTAACCACAGGGACATGGGGATCACTTAAATTGCGAACTCAGTGTGCCCAAATTCCCAGAGAATGCTTGGTTTTTTTAACACTGGCCTGCAGCTAAGGGAAATTTAGACGACAATCCCCTCGAAAAGTATTGGAACAGCCAATCCTTTTCTTTTTGCTATACCATCCGGAAAGTAAAGTATTCCCAGCGCTTCACTTTCCCCACATTGTGTTATGTTACAGCCTTATTCCAAAATGGATTCAATTCATTATTTCCCTCAAAATTCTACAAACAATACCCCATCATGACAACGTGAAAGAAGTTTGATTGAAATCTTTTCAAATTTATTAAAAATAAAAAACAAAAATCGGGCGAGAAGGGCCTTAGTTATCATCTGTGGAACATGGTGGAGGTAGCGTCATGGCTTGGGCTTGCACGGCTGCTTCTGGAACGTTCTCACTGATCTTTATTGATGATGAACTCATGATGGAGCAGCAGAATGAATTCAGAAGTTTACAGGAACATTACGTCTGACCGTTTACAGAGAAACGCATCCGAATGAATCAGGAGGAACTTCATCATGCAGCGAGGCAACGATCCAAAACACACTTCCACCTCGACACAGGACTTCATCAGGGGGGAAATGCGGAAGGTTTTAGACTGGACAAGTCAGCCACCAGATCTTAACCCAGTCGAGCAGCATTTCACCTCCTGAAGAGGAGACTGGCGGGAGAAACAGTAAGTAAATAACTTAAATAAGGTGCAGTGAAAGCCTGGAAGAGCATCACAAAAGAAGAATGCAACAGTTTGTTGACGTCAGTGAGTCTCCAGCTTATTGCAAGCAGGAGATATGCAACTAAATATTAAGCGTTATTTACTTTAAGACTATCTGCTCTAATCTATCATCTATCATATTCAGTGTATAGCAAAAGCAAAAGAATTGCGCATGCCGTTCCAATACTTTTGGAGGGGATTGTATTCTATATGATATCCAAATAGATCACTTTTTGACCTAACTCCTGTGTGGGTCTCGTTCCTGGCTAACTCTTAGGGCTCCATTTACTCATCCCACTCCACCTTACACATAACCCCCTGCCTTTACTTACACTGTGCAGCCTAACCCTAGACTGGGTCATAACACTGTTAAAAAAGAAATGCATCAACATATGGTCTCGGATCATGCCTCTCGGGCCATTTCATTCTTACTTTTAAAATTCCCACACTTGAACCATCTAATTACAGACCCTGGAGCATGCCGTTCTCACAAAGCTGTCTTCATGCCAATCAGTCTGGTTACTGGGATAAGTGGCCCTTGTTAAGGCTCTACACAAACCCAGAGAGAATTTTGTCTTCTGTCCTCCTACTCCTCCTTAACCCCTCTTCAACGCTCGACACTCTGACTTACCAAATCCTCATTTCTACTCTTGGTGATTGGGGGGTTAGGATCCACACTCCGACCTACTTCTTATCACTCCGATGGGATGTATCCGTCGCTTGGAGTGGTTCAGATTCTTCACCTCACAGTCTTACTGCTAGAGTCCCTCAGGGGTCAGTACTCTGTCCACTCTTGTTCTTCCTGTATATTAAATCTCCGGGCTCATTGATAAGATCCCATGGGTTATTCGATCAATTGTATGCTGATGAAACACAGCTTCACTTCTCTTTTCCTTCATCCACCTCGCACGACTCTCAGAAGACCTCAGACATCTGCCTTTCAGACATCTCTGGATGAAGACCAATCATCAGGAGCTTAAGCTTGACAAAACTGATTTAATTTGATTTGATCGGCACACCAGTGAAGAACTCCCCTCTCTGCTGATCCTGTCAATCACAAACAGCCTAAAAATCTTGGAGTGATTTTAGACAATGGACTTAAGTACTCCAGTCACAACTCATCAACCTCCAGAACTGGTGGTTAACTACAGAAACCTGAAGTTCCTGCAAATGTGCTTATAAAAAAACACCCTACGTATATATTTATATATACTTAAGGTTTATTTATTTATTTATTTATTTATTTATTTATTTATTTATTTCCTCTGATGAAGTTCCTTAACTTTGTTACATTTTGAAATACAGTAAGTTTCAGCAGACATGTTTGGAGTGTTTATAATAATAGGTTAATTAGGCAAGATTTCACTGAGGAAACTAGGTCAGGTATCATCAAATGAATTAAAATAACATTTTAGTTGAATAATTATAAGTAAACGTGGAACAACTTTCAAAGAAAGAACGACAGAGAATATGGAAATAATGTTGGGTTTTTTTTTTTTTCACTTGTTAAACAACATTTAAAAAAGTGCTTTACAGACAGTAAATAATTCCTAAAACTAAAACAATGGAGTGTGGTGAAATGAAATGAAATCGCTCGATTTATAAAACACCGTATATAGCAGAAAAAAGAAAGAAAACATATGCTCAAAAAACTAAAATAAGATCAAGTAGATCAATAAAATAAAATAAAAATAATCAAGAACTCCGGTTTCCTCCCCCAGTCCAAACACATGCGTGGTAGGCTGATCGGCGTGTCCAAAGTGTCCGTAGTGTATGAATGTGAGTGTGTGTGTGTGAGTGTGCCCTGCGATGGATTGGCACCCTGTCCAGGGTGTACCCCGCCTCGTGCCCCATGCTCCCTGGGGTAGACTCCAGGTTCCCCCGTGACCCTGAAAAGGATAAAGCGGCGTAGAAGATGGATGGATGGATGAAAGAAAATAATCAAGAATAAAAGCTAAGCAGAACACAGAAGTCTTACTTCTCCTTAAATTTACCCAAATCATCAAGAACTCTCGAGATATCATGGAGAAAATTTCCCAAAACTAGGGGTATAATGAGAGGAGACGGCCTCACCCGTCTACAGCAGGGTACCGAATATGACCAGCATGTTCATACTAGCTGATTTGAGAGCTCTGGCTGGAATATATTGAACAATCAGTTCACTGAAACACAATGAAGCAAGTCTTTCCATCCATCCATCCATCCATTTTTTATACCGCTTATCCTACAGGGTCACTGTGAGACTCCTCCAGATTCTCGGAGTCTTTTGATGATATGATGTCCTGTAGACGATGACATATTTATAGTCTTCGCAATTTTACGTTGAGGAACATTATTCTGAAATGGTTCCACAAATCGTAGGCGCAGTTTTTCGCAGATTGGTGAACTTCTGCCCATCTTTACTTCTGAAAGACTCCGCCTCTCTAAGATCCTCTTTTTATACCCAGTCATCTCACTGACCCGTTCCCAATCAACCTCCAGCTGATTCTTGCTTACTTTCCTTTAACACTTACTTTTCCAGCTTTTTGTTGCCCCCGTCCCAACTTTTTTGAGACGTGTTGCGGTCATCGAATTCAAAATGATTCGAATCATTTCCTCAGTTTAAACATTTGACATGTTTTCTGTGTTCTCTCGTGTATAACCTACACGTTTATGAGATTTCCAAATCGCATCCCGTTTTTGTTTACATTTTACACCGCGTCCCAACTTTTTTGGAGTTGGGCTCGTATGCATATATACAAATTCCAGGGTTTTGATGCGGTTTATATAGTTTTGATAGTAAGCGATTTCTGTTTAATTATTATTTATTATTAACTGCAAAGATTTAGGGACTCGCATGCAGAACTCGATGCAAATAATAATGTTTAAAAAAAAAAACCCAAACGGAGTGTGTACAGCGGCGTGTCGCCTGCATCCCGCTGGAAGGAAATGTGATTATCCTGCCCAATGGGAGCATACGGTATATACGGCGTCTAAAATTAAACATGGAAGGAAAAGTTTTCATCTATTCCTTAACACGGTCTCTTTATTTAAACGACTTCCTTCAGGCAAGACAATCTCATATACGTAGAATACCTCGGTTTCGTAACCGTACTCACCGCTCTGCTTTTAGACTCCTCCACTGCCCATAACTGCATCTGCGGCTTTATTTATTTATTTATTTATTCATTAATATTTTACAAAGAAGATGTATTTATATTCAAGCATCTTATCGATTCACTCCAATGCCACTACGACACCTTTTTGCATTTTCTCATTTCTGGGTTGTACTCATTTGTCCTGCTCCAGGACACCTCACTGCACTAATGAACGGACGATCCCGGTTGGTCAGAACGCGCTCGTTCTAATACGTTACCGTTTCTATAGCAACAGCTTCATTCACAGGGACTCGTACGCCGGGCGCTCGCTATCGCTTACGATAGACAGATTAAAAGCCCAGCGTAATTATTGATATCGGGAAGTTTTCTTTCATTTATTCGACATTTATGGAAGGAGTCTCCAGTCCCAGAGCTTTGTATATTATATTATACTCATGGCGTTCGTAAGAGGTAAAACGTTACGTTTTTCCGACGTCTCATTTTTAGGACAGAGGATTTTACGCTTCTTTCTTCTTCTTTACGTGACATTGTGCAGGTTTTTTTTTTTATTATTATTATTAAGTTGAAAAGAGAGTAAAAAAGAGAGACTGTTGAGGGAACACTGTTTATAGCTGCTATAACGGAAGTGAGAATAGGAGCTAACTTGTTTCACAGATGTTCAACATCATTAATTGTAACCGTAAATGGATAAAAAAAAATAATAATAAT
>NC_030426.2:26598698-26601198 GCF_001660625.3 Ictalurus punctatus | reverse complement strand
GTATCAGATTTGCTGAATGTTAGACGGTAAAAAATACCTGAGTTTTTAAAAAGGAAAAGAAAATTTGGTTTTTAAAAAAATAATAAAGACCTTTGAAGAAAATGGCATAATACCTTTATTATTGCGCAATACCTCAAATTATTATTGTTGTTGTTGGCGATAATAATAATAATAATAATAATAATAATAGTAATATTTCCCCTGCATAATTTTAATCCTCTGACCTACAAACCGTCTTATTATCTTTGGTATGTCAATTATACAGTGTTTTGCATAAGTATTTACCCCCTTTTGTATAGGACCTAATTGGGAATTTCTGTCACGAATCTACAAAAATAGCCCATAATATGATGAGGAATGTTGGTGGAGTTTCACCCCCTGTCGCTGTAAAACCCCTGAATTAGTTCTGGTGTAAGTGGTTACCATCAGAAGTCAAACAATCAGCTGTGTGCAGTTTAAGCGTCGCATGATCCTAATTTAAAAACCTCTTCCTGGAAGAACCCGGAGTTCGTTAGCGAGCAGTACCTAAGACAAACAGCATGAAGAGGACCAAGAACAAATTTTGAACACCGTTCAATTCGTTTTTAAAACATGTAGAGAACACAGCATGAACACACCTCTGCCTGGAGGAGGAGGAGGTGGTCCACAAAACGTCGGTGAGAAACCAGAGGTCAAAGGTAACGCGATGGTAACATGATGCTACCACCACCACGCTTCATTCTGGGGATTCTGCCATATGGAGCGCTTTATCCCGAGTTCAATTTTAGTCTCGACAGACCGAAGAACCTTTTTCCACACTACTTTAGCACCATGGCATCGCCTCATGAACATGACATGTGCGAGAGGTCAATCTGAGGCGTGATTCCGAGCGTCCCCTCGCTCTGCCGCTCCCGAGGACAGCGGACGAGTTCGGATGCCTTTGATGATACAAACAGACCGTCAGCACAGCTTTCTCACCACAGAGATCGGCAGGACAGATGGTGTGATGCTGACGGGGCGGAAAACTCATCGTGTACTGATGAGACGTGTCCGGGAGACGCTGAGTGGACGTGGTGAGTCACCTCCGCCTGCAGCACACGGCTGTCAGGATGAGCATGTACACAACATCAGCACAGTCCAGTTCAGATGAACAGAACATTGCAGAGATTAGACCGTATTAAACACACACACACACACACACACACATGCCGAGTATGCCTTAGAACAAATAATAACATAAAAATAACTAAAAGTACTATTTATTTTTCGAATCCTTGCTGTGGTGAAATTATATAACACAAAGGGTTGAATCTCCACCTGAACACTTCCCTGTGCACAAAATTAAATACACCTTAAAGCCTTTAATGCAATAAGACTTAATCTACATAATACCGGAAAACAGGAGGAAATGAACATGACGGTGATGTAAATGAGGTACTTTTACATTTTAATGCGTCTCAAATCAAGAAACATGGACGTAGTAGAGAGCAGATACACAAATGGTGTTTACACGCCTTAAAAAAAAAAAAAAAATATATATATATATATATATATATATATATATATATATATATATATATATATATTTTTTTTTTTTAAAGTAATCAAAATAACTGACATGAACTCAGTAATCCGCTCCGTTATAGCGGATTATAATCGTTTATACCACAGGGCTGTTACGTTCTGGATTCTGATTGGTCAGTTGATTCATTCTCTACGACAGAAGCTCTGAGAGTAGCGCAGGTTCATATTAACACGCTCGTCGCAATACGTTACGGTTTCTACGGCAACAGCGCAGTCACAGGGACGCGTACAGCGGTCGCTGCACTTTATTAATGGTGGAGTTTTCTGTTAGGAGAAGTTTATGTAATGCATGTACGGAAGGAGTCTCCAGTGTCGGCGCTTTGTAAAGAACACTCAGAGGTAAAGCAGCTGTAAGTGCGTATTTCTGGCGTCAAACGCGACCGTAAATGGATACAAACGACGACTTTTTCTTCTTTCGAGAACAGAAAACGGCGGCGGTACACTCTGTGGTCTTATTATATGATGTGTTTTGTTGTTTGTTAGCCAGTCTGATTTGCGTCTGCTGTGTACGACTGCGTCGAGGACGTCCCTCAGACAAGTCCGGGAAGAGCCGGGCTTACAAATCCTGACCGCAATGTTAAACAAGCTTCGGAAGAACCCCCTGAAAATCAGGATATAAAACGGAGAAAACACGACCGAACGGGAATTCTGCTGGATGATTTTTTTGAATAAGAATGGATTGGTTTTTGCACCTCATGTTGCCTAAATGTCATTCCCTTCCTCCGATGTGTGCCAATCGAGCGAAGCGGGGAGCTCCGAGTCGTCCTTCCGACCCGACCAGGGACTCGGGGAGGAATTCTTTCCACAGCTGGTGTCTCAGTAAACAGATGTCAGAAGCTTATCTGCTTCTTTTTTTTTCCGCAAAAATTCTGCGCGTCCGTTCGGCTCGGGTTTCCCGCCTGCCTTTCCCTGCTCCAGTTAAATTCACAGCTCTGAG
>NC_030426.2:26556198-26593698 GCF_001660625.3 Ictalurus punctatus | reverse complement strand
GACAGGGCGTCTCGGTCACGGAGCTGAAGGGACAAATTACAGTATCTGTCTCACTGGGACGATTATACACTTTATAAAAAATACACAGATTAATGACTGCTTTTCACCTTTTTTCTCTACGTTACACACTGTGACATGGAGAATAAAACTCTGTGTTGTGAGGTTTTAGAAAAATAATGTGATGAAGCAGAGTCTCTGTTATCACTCTGAAGTCAATACTAATGATTATTTTCTTATAACAGCACGTGCCAAAGTGTTTGTATTCCTCTTATACCATAGCAATATATGGAGGGATAGATAGATAGATAGATAGATAGATAGATAGATAGATAGATAGATAGATAGATAGATGGATGGATGGATGGATGAACAGATGGATGAATGGATGGATGGATAGACAGATCCACAGCTATAAAAAAAAATAAAGACAGACAAATAGGTCCATAGACAGTCAGAAATGATAGACAGACAGGCAAATAGATAATTGGATAGATATATATATATAGATAGATAGATAGATAGATAGACGGACGGACGGACGAACAGACGGATGGATGAACGGATGGATGGATGGATGGATAGAGAGATCCACAGCCATAAAAGATAAAGACAGACAAATAGAGAGACAGGCAAATAGAGAGATACATAGATAGTTAGATAGATAGATAGATAGATAGATAGATAGATAGATAGATAGATAGACGGACAGACGGACGGACGGATGGATGAACGGACGGATGGACGGACAGATGGATGAACGGATGGACGGATGGATGGATGGATGGATGAACGGATGGAGGGATGAACGGATGGATGGATGAACGGATGGATGGATGGAGGGATGAACGGATGGATGGATGGAGGGATGAATGGATGGATGGAGGGATGAACAGATGGATGGATGGATGAACGGATGGATGGATGGATGAACGGATGGATGGATGAACGGATGAATGGATGGATGAACGGACGGATGGATGAACGGATGGATGGATGGATGGATGGATGGATGGAGGGATGAACGGATGGATGGATGAACGGATGAATGGATGGATGAACGGACGGATGGATGAACGGATGGATGGATGAACGGATGGATGGATGGATGGATGGATGGATGGAGGGATGAACGGATGGATGGATGAACGGATGGATGGATGGATGAACGGATGGATGGATGAACGGATGGATGGATGAACGGATGGATGGATGGATGGATGGAGGGATGAACGGATGGATGGAGGGATGAACGGATGGATGGATGGATGAACGGATGGATGGATGAACGGACGGATGGATGGATGAACGGATGGATGGATGGATGAACGGACGGATGGATGAACGGATGGATGGATGGATGAACGGACGGATGGATGAACGGATGGATGGAGGGATGAATGGATGGATGGAGGGATGAATGGATGGATGGAGGGATGAACAGATGGATGGATGGAGGGATGGATGGATGGATGGAGGGATGAATGGATGGATGGAGGGATGAACGGATGGATGGATGGATGGAGGGATGAATGGATGGATGGAGGGATGAACAGATGGATGGATGGATGAACGGATGGATGGATGGATGAACGGATGGATGGATGAACGGATGAATGGATGGATGAACGGACGGATGGATGAACGGATGGATGGATGGATGAACGGACGGATGGATGAACGGATGGATGGATGGATGGATGGATGGATGGAGGGATGAACGGATGGATGGATGGATGAACGGATGGATGGATGGATGGATGGAGGGATGAACGGATGGATGGAGGGATGAACGGATGGATGGATGGATGAACGGATGGATGGATGAACGGACGGATGGATGGATGAACGGACGGATGGATGGATGGATGGATAGAGAGATCCACAGCCATAAAAGATAAAGACAGACAAATAGAGAGACAGATAGGTCCATAGACAGTCAGAAAAGATAGACAGACAGGCAAATAGATAGAAAGACAGACAGGCATTATATCCACAGACAAACAGAGAGACAGACAGATACAGTGAGGTAGACAGACAGGCCAATGGACAGACTGATGGCTAGACAGACAGTCAAATAGGAATATTACAGCATTAGTTTAAGTGTAATGAAATCTCATCCTTTAGGGCAGTGACAGTTCATCTGTAGTATTTTCATTTTCCCATTAGAGCAAGAAGGAAGGAAAACAGCAATACAGTATTTCTTTAAAGAAGAAACCATAAATCATACATACTTCACATCTACCGCCATCTTGTGTAACGTGAAAGTCCCCGAGGCCCGACACAGCAGAAGCAAAACAACCCCACCACACACATTTACATGCATTACAAAAGATCAAAGTTTAAAAGCCGTGATTCCTCCACTCTCTCCTCTTGCGGATAAGACTGTGTGGAGGAAATCAGACTGAAGTGTTGTGCTGATCAAAGAGAAGCAGGTAGAAAGAGACAGAAACCGTGAAAACTGAGCCGCTGAAACTGCGAGAGCTCAGAAGTCATCTGAGCCTGACTGAATGTGGACGTAATAGTAAAACAATCTAAAATGAGAACTCTGCTTTCAGAAGCGCATTACTGAGAGTAGAGTGAGTAAAAAAGTGGGAAAAGTCGAACAATGCTCTTTTACTTGCTTTAATTATGTTACAGAATAACAGATTCTGTTAGAAGCTGCTTACTACTTTGTTTTTCCTTCAAGAGATAAAGACATGAGTCTAAAATCTGGCACTATGACTTCCTGGAACCTATTAAAAGATTAATGCACTCAGAAACATCCTGTCCTTCCTTTTAATGAAATAAGCCTTAAGGACATCCACAAACCCGCATGAAAAAACTTATGACTTCCTCCAGCAAAGCTTTTATCATCAGAAGTGTATCTCTTTAAAGAGATGACCTCTAACTTTACAGCCTGGCATCTGTCCCAGGAAGCCGATGTGAGATTTGGGAAAATCTGTTGCAGATTTGATCATATCCAGATCACTACCTTTGAGACACTGAAAATGGCAAGTTGATTAATTATGTCCAACCATGCATACGATATAGTGTAGGAAAACTGAATCTGATCATGCTTGCACACAACAGGATAGCGGTCTAGAAGTAACACCCTTAAAGGTAACATCCATGGGGGGGGGGGGGGGGGGGGGGGTTAACATCCTACAGGTAGAGTAACTGTGATTCCAGGATGAGGGTGTGAGGGTGTTACAGGTAACATTCTAGGGGTAACATCACTGTTTGTCCAGCATGGGGGTCTAGAGGTAACATCCTACAGGTGACGTCCCTGTTGGTCCAGCATGGGGGTCTAGAGGTAACATCCTAGAGGGGACGTCCCTGTTGGTCCAGCATGGGGGTCTAGAGGTAACATCCTAGAGGGGACGTCCCTGTTGGTCCAGCATGGGGGTCTAGAGGTAGCATCCTAGAGGGGACGTCCCTGTTGGTCCAGCATGGGGGTCTAGAGGTAACATCCTAGAGGGGACGTCCCTGTTGGTCCAGCATGGTGGTCTAGAGGTAACATCCTAGAGGGGACGTCCCTGTTGGTCCAGCATGGTGGTCTAGAGGTAACATCCTAGAGGGGACGTCCCTGTTGGTCCAGCATGGGGGTCTAGAGGTAACATCCTAGAGGGGACGTACCTGTTGGTCCAGCATGGGGGTCTAGAGGTAACATCCTAGAGGGGACGTCCCTGTTGGTCCAGCATGGGGGTCTAGAGGTAACATCCTAGAGGGGACGTCCCTGTTGGTCCAGCATGGGGGTCTAGAGGTAACATCCTTGAGGTGACGTCCCTGTTGGTCCAGCATGGGGGTCTAGAGGTAACATCCTAGAGGTGTCCTCCCTGTTGGCCCAGTATGGGGTATAGAGGTAGCACCCTACAGGTAACGTCCCTGTTGGTCCAGCATGGGGGTCTAGAGGTAACATCCTAGAGGGGACATCCCTGTTGGTCCAGCATGGGGGTCTAGAGGTAACATCCTAGAGGGGACGTCCCTGTTGGTCCAGCATGGGGGTCTAGAGGTAACATCCTACAGGTAACATCCCTGTTGGTCCAGCATGGGGGTCTATAAGTAACATCCTACAGGTGACGTCTCTGTTATTCTAGGGTGAGGGTGTTCTCAGCTTGTTGCCACCACAACTCCCACCAGGAAAAGCATAAGGAAAATGAATGAATGAATGAGTGACTGAATAAAAGAGATGATCATACTGTATGTGTAAACAGCTTTGAAAATGCCCTTATTATTTTGTTGTTTTTAGAAGTTACCTATTATTAAATATCTTACGGACATTGAGGTTCCCTTTGTCCCAAGGCTTTGGAACAGCTTAGCAATAATAGATATTATGTCTGCTCCCACCAACCTTAACCCTAACCCGAGTTTTTAAATCATGAATCAAAACACTGAAAAAAAAAAGCCAGTACATCCAAGAGTACACCATTCTGAAACTTTACAATGTCAGTGTAATGTACCAATTTTATATATATATATATATATATATATATATATATATATATATATATATATAGTAGACTTTGTGCATTATTATATACAATGCCAATCAAAAGTTTTTGCACCTCTGGTGTTTTATTTATTACAGGTTAATCGCAATTACCAACACAGACCAAGCAAAATGATACAGAATAGCAGTTGAAGAAAAAACCCTAAACCTCTGTGGAGCTTATTAAGTGCTTGCTCTCAGAACCTAATGGGACTCTAAATGAGTTCTTTATTAAAGGCAGGAGCATTTGGAAGGGAACGCCATTAAGCTTAAAGATAAAAGACTCATAGTATTAGTATTTACTGTAAAACTTAAACATTTGGTGCCTAAAGTGCCTAATTAGGGTGAGAATTTTTTTTTTCCATTAAACTACATCTAGTTCCAATAAAATAAAGTAATTTCTTACATTTTTCAATTCACTAATCATTTTTAATCACTTATGTATGTTCACTGGTTAGCGTTGGAATTTTGTATTGTTATTTAAACAAAAAATGATGATTTTTTTTTTTTTATGGGTATACGTTTTGTTCTGAAGGAACCTAAATGTACCTAATGCACTTAATGTATATATATAATTTTATATGCATAGCTTTCAATATTTTTATAATTTACAATTGTAATTTTTTATTATTATTATTAATGAAACTGAAGTTGGGGAATTGTTTTTAAAAGTATGCATTCTCATATACATCACAGAATGAAATATTAATATGTTATCATAAAGAAAATAGCATACGGGATCATCCACATGAAGTTCTTTTGATGGATGGAATGAAGTTGCACTGGACGACAGCCTGAGGTTATCCATGTAACACAATTTTAACTAATTTCAGCATGGAATTGAGCTTAAGCATTATTTGATTATTACAAGTGATAGCTTGGCAGATGTTTCTACCACTTTGACCTTCTCTTGCCATCTGTGGTTCTGCCGAAGCTTCTGTGTCTGAGATGAACTGACATTTTAACATTTAGCCAGCTACATTCAGGCAGCGTAGTGCTTTCCAGAGTCACAGACCCCCCATTTTAAGCCACTAGAAACCGGATAACATTATTAAATTATCTTAGGTTCTTAATGTTTTTACCATATTCTCACTGAATTCACTGACTGCAAGTGGTTCCTGAATAAATGACTACATATTTCATTAACAAGCTGACAACCTTTCATATTAACCAGCTGACTACCCATCTCATTAACTATCTGACTACCTATCTCATTAACTAGCTGACTACCTCTCATTAACTAGCTGACTACCCATCTCATTAACTAGCTGACTACCTCTCATTAACTAGCTGACTACCTCTCACTAACTAGGTGACTACCGTCTCATTAACTAGCCAACTACCTTTCATATTAACAATCCGACTACCTCTCATCAACTAGCCAACTACCTTTTATATTAACAAGCCGACTACCTCTCATTAACTAGCTGGCTACCTTTCATTAACTAGCCGACTACCTCAGATTAACTAGCTGACTACCTCTCATTAACTAGCCAACTACCTCTCATTAACCAGCCAACTACCTCTCATTAACTAGCCGACTACCTCATTAATTAGCTGACTACCTCTCATTAACTAGCCGACTACCTCAGATTAACTAGCCGAATACCTCTCATTAACTAGCTGACTACCATATTAACTAGCCGACTTGATATCTCTTTAACTAGCCCACTACCTCTCATTAACTAGCCGACTACCTCAGATTAATTATCTGACTACCTATCTCATTAACTAGCCGACTACCTCTCATTAACTAGCCGACTACCTCTCATTAACTAGCTGACTACCTCTCATTAACTAGCTGACTACCCATCTCATTAACTAGCTGACTACCTCTCATTAACTAGCCGACTACCTTTCATATTAACTAGCTGACTACCTCTCATTAACTAGCCAACTACCTCAGATTAACTAGCCGACTACCTTTCATATTAACTAGCTGACTACCTCTCATTAGCTAGCCGACTACCTCTCATTAACTAGCTGACTACCTCATTAACTAGCCAACTAGATATCTCATTAACTAGCCAACTACCTCTCATTAACTAGCCGACTACCTCTCATTAACTAGCCGACTACCTCAGATTAACTAGCCGACTACCTCTCATTAACTAGCTGACTACCTCTAATTAACTAGTCAACTACCTCTCATTAACTAGCCGACTACCTCTCATTAACTAGCCGGCTACCTTTCATTAACTAGCTGACTACCTCTCCTTAACTAGCCGACTACCTCTCATTAACTAGCCGGCTACCTTTCATTAACTAGCTGACTACCTCTCCTTAACTAGCCGACTACCTTTCATTAACTAGCCGACTACCTCTCATTAACTAGCCGACTACCTTTCATTAACTAGCTGACTACCTTTCATTAACTAGCGACTACCTCTCATTAACTAGCTGACTACCTCAGATTAACTAGCCGACTACCTCTCATTAACTAGCCGACTACCTCTAATTAACTAGTCAACTACCTCTCATTAACTAGCCGACTACCTCAGATTAACTAGCCGACTACTTCTCATTAACTAGCTGACTACCTTTCATATTAACTAGCTGACTACATTTCATATTAACTAGCTGACTACATATCTCATAAACTAGCCAACTACCTCTCATTAAGTACTGTAGCTGACTACCTTTCATATTAACTAACCGAATCCCTTTCATATAAGAAACTTTGAGAGGAACCAGACTCAAAAGGGAACCCGTCCTCATCTGGGTGACACCGGTTTATAAATAAATCCCTTCGATAACTGTACTCATACTACATGGTCAAATAGTGCGGTCGTGTAAGCAGGAAAATGCATTACAGTTTCTACATGAAGTCTGTTTTGTTGCACTTCTCCACTGTTCACTGATGGAGACTGGCGTGCAAATCAAGAGCACAACAACTACTAATCAATTCCTGCAAGAGCACACAGCTATATAGAGGAATGTCAATAAAAACCTACTGGACTTGACTTATGATATAAGTTCTCCATCATCCATTCATCCATCCATCCATGCATTTTCTATGCCGCTTATCCTATTGGCTCAAGGAGAACCTGGAGCCTATCCCAGGGAGCATTGGGCAGAAGGCGGGGTACACCCTGGACAGGGTGCCAATCGCAGGGCACAATCACATACACATTCACACACAACGGACACTTTGGGCATGCCAATCAGCCTACCATGCATGTCTTTGGACTGTGAGGCGAACGTTCTAACCACTAATCCACCCTGTGCCCCAAGAATTCCATCATTGCTGAATGTTATGTAGATACCTTTCAAATAAACTGCTGAGGCACAAAGAGGCTGAAGAGCAAGACAGAAGTCACATTCGTTTCTGTGGTTGAGGTAAAGAAAAATGGAGTGATGTAAGCTGATAGCTAATTCTGATTGGTTCTTTTGGTAGCATCGATGTTATGTATACCAAATAAAGTCCTGCCCAACTCGACTCGTCCCCAAGAAAATGGCAGAAAAACATACATTCAGAATTAACTGCAGGGGGAAAAAACCTAGATTTGTCACTTAATTTCCACCACAGAAGCTAAAACTAACAGTAATAAGCTAATTAAAAGAGCTTTACTCTTGGCAAAGTTTAGAAGGAAGTATGAGGTCTAGATTGTACACACTTTTAGGCAAAACTGGAATCTAATTGGTTGCAGAATGCACCAAAATAAATAAAGAGGGAACAGTTTGACAGTACAGTGTATGTAGAGTTTAATTTACAGTTATTATCAGCTCCAGTATATGATTACAGGATAAAAAAAAAACACATATTAGTCTATAATAGTATAACAGTTTACCAGAGATATGTTAAAGGCGGATCATCTCTCTGTAACATGTGTGGCGAAAGGAAACACGGAGAATTATATTCCTGCTCACGGCTATTGAGAAATCTAAAGTACATAAATGTAGCTAATTTGAATTAACAAAGAAAAAATGAAATGAGGTTCAGGTCTATTTGATGAGCTACGAGTTTCATTAAACCTGCCGTAATTAAAGTCGTCCATATCGAGGAAAAGTTAACGACTGTTCCAAAACAAAGACACGGAATATTATCCGCAGATCGTATCGTGTTATTTTATCCTCCTCTGTCGGCTGGGATTAGAGTACAGAAGTAAAAACGCACCATGTCTATTAATCCTGCACCAAAAAATGTCGAATTTCCCATAATGTGTTTGTAATATTACGTATAACTCATCACACATCTACACAGGACAGCTTGATTATTTTCCGGGTCAGGCACGTATGAAAATCCCTTTCATCAGATGTTACAGCGCCTGAACAACAAATATAACTGAAACGGATCAAAAATGATTTTCCAGACCATTACAGTTAAAGGAACTTTGCTTTTTTTTTAAAAAAATTATAAGACAATCTGATTGACAAGTGTCATCAGTAAGTCTTTACTCGAACCCTGTGTCGTAAGACTGGAATAACCGTGTCATCAACGTGTCAGAGAAAACATCACGTACAATCATAAGTTCTTGAGTAACTCTCGTAACAATATTCTGAGGTAATAACGGCTCGTCGCGTGATCTTTTCGCCCGCGTTTGCTAATTAGCGTCCATTTAATGCCAGATGTTACAATATGCGCTTATTATGAAAAACAACTGCCGTGTTATATTTCACGCTAACATCAGCTCTGGATTCTGATTGGTCAGAAGGTGTTGATTAGTTTTGGCGGAGCTAGAAATCACAGGTTGCGTTTTAATCAACGTGACGCGTTATCGTTTCTATAGCGACAGCTCGTTCGTTAAGGCTTCACGATACCAACGATTTCGAACATTTATGGAAGGTGTCAGCGCTGTGTAACCGTCAGAGGAAAAGCTGTCGTTTTTCCCATGTCTTCAGGACAGAGGAGTTTCTAGGAATCTGGGAAAATCTACAATGTTGGACATTTTCAAAGTTCCCCGGATTTGGGCCAAGACGTGGGATGTCACGTCATCACAATGCGCATTGTGGAAAATGAGTACAGCTAAAAGGTCACGTTTACCAACAAACATCACCGTGAAACAAATGCGATTTCACCAACTCAAAGTAGTTTTCCACAATAAAACTACAACAAACAAAAAAACGCTGCGAAATCCTGTACGGACGGATTAAAGCACGTTACATCATGACGATTAATCGTAACCATGGACATAAAATGCGTCTGGTAAGGTATGTCATCTGTCATGGCAAGGTTATGACATGATTATGTCAGTTTAACACGCTAGCGTTCACGCTAGGGCTAGCTAGTACAGTTAGTTGTTAGCACATAAATCAAACAGCTGCGTTTGACTAGTTAATTTTAGAAGCTATACATATATATACGTAGTACTGCTTCTCATCAGAACAAAAAAAATAAAACGAAAGATGGGCGGGGCTCAAATAAAGTGTTACTGCGTAAACAAACATACCGAAACTCCTCCCACCAAGCAGATTACAGTAGAGATAACACTAAAGATGGCAATAGCACCATAAAACAGTGGAAAAACACCGCAGGCGTTCCCTTGTTCCAATGATTTATCACATCTTTGCAGCAGGATGCACTGGGCTTTCGGAAAGTATGGACTGGAATGTTTTCCTCCTCCTCCTCCTCATCATCATCATCATCATCATCATCAGCCTCAGAAGTCACACACTGTCACGAGTCACTCGTACGGTCACGCAAGTTTAGATGTTCCAGCCCAGTCCTATGTGAGTCGCCAGCAGGTAGCACATGCCTATCGTACACGTCATCATCATCATAGGGAAACCCAACCTGGAAAAGAGACCAGTGGTAATATCAGTACTGTAGAGTGTTTAATAATTATAGTCATGTATATAGTATAGTATAGTATAGTATAGAGCAGGTAACTGGTGGATTGGAGTCTGGATGCGGTTCAGCAGCCCGAACCACGCAAATCCTGTAACAGACCTAAATCTACATTATACAGACAAAAGTATGTGCACCCCTGACCATCACCCATATGCGCCTGCTTTTCCTCAAACTGGTACCACAAAGTTGGAATCACACAACTGTATAGAATGTCTTTGATTTCGGCCCAGACCTGTTCCAGCATGACGATGCCCCTGTGCACAAAGCGAGCTCCGTGTAGACATGATGTATTAAGGTTGGAAGGAGGTGGAAGAACTTGAGTGTCCTGCACAGAGCCCTGAAATCAACCCCACTGGATGAACTGGAGCCTCCTCGACATCCCAACATCAGCACCTGATCACACTCATGTTCTTGTGGAGTGTGTGAACGAACACAGCCACAGCCATGCTCCAGAATTGTGCAGAGTGGAGCTTATTATAACAAAGGGGAAATAAATCTGGAATGAGACGTTCAACAAGCACATACGAGTGTGATGGTCAGGGGTGAAAAGACCTTCGCCCATGTAGTGTATGGAAGAAAAAAAAACGCTCAAGGCAGCTCATCATACCAAAGACTATCTCTAACAAGGAAAAAGATATCGGCTCAGAAAAGGAAGCAGTTCCTGGAGCATAGAGGGTTAAGGGCCTGGCTCAAGGGCCCAACAGTGGCAGCTTGGCAGTGCTGGGGCTGGAACCCCCGACCTTCCGATCAATAACCCAGAGCCTTAACCGCTATAGTCCAAAGAAGTAACATGAAGAGCTGATATATATATAAATATATATCAAAATATAACCAAATCGAATTTTTATTTATTGTTTTAAACCAATTAGAAATGGTAAAATGGTAACTCGTGTCACCTTTCATATCCAGTCAGTTTCACAGAGGTTCCACGACATTAAATGTAACTATAAACGGATAAAAAGCGTAACGTTGCTCATCAATAAAAAATAATAACTGTAACTGTGGTAACATGAACTCTACTTTGTGTCGGCCGTACCACATCACCCTGTAGATTATTTTCCTACAGCAGCATGCCCAATAGCTATATTCCTTACACAGTGTAATTTTCACATATTTACCTTATATAAAAATGGATAATGCACACAAAGACCACGGTAGAGTTCATTCTGAGCTCTGAATACCCATGAGCACGGTCTCTTATAAAATGGCATCCTGTGTTTCATTCATTTGTAGGTAGATAATTCATTCAGATCTCTGTAGATCTGTGAGATTAGTGAGAAACCCGTGCGTGACTGCACACTGTGTGGCCCATAACCTCATCTTCTGGCCTTTTGTCTGATTATGACATCAGATTATTGACCACCAGCCATTCTGTAGCAGCGGGGAGTCAATAAAGGTCTCTAATGAAGCAGCATGAAGCAGTAATCTGTGTCGCACGGTCAGTGTTCATCAAGGCGTTTGGGGAAAATTGCCAATAAATATAACCCCAGTCACCGAAAGAATCCCAGCATTTCATCATGATGTCACCACGTTGTCTAATGATAAAATAATAATGATCATTTCTTTTATTTTTCATGTAATAAATACGAAAAATGCTATATTTTCAGTAAGTTCTGAATCATCTGAATTTCATGAAGATTACAGGAAGAAGAACAGCTGAAAGTACGATCCTGCTAGCTTATTTGCATATTTGCTAATTCTTTGCTAACGCTGTTAGGTGTTTAAGAGCAGAATTCAGATACTCTTCACATAAAGACTTAATGTTGAAAAATGACTTATATATTTATTACGTTTCATTTTTAAGAGCTATACCAGGGCTAAATAGCAGCACAATCATGGACTCCGCCTTCACGACGAGGGCTTCTGAGTGCCGAGTGGCACATCGGAACGTTTCAGGTTTTGAAAGTGACTTTTCCTATCTGCTTCGCTCCACCGTCTGTGAAGAAGCGCGTTCTGAAGTTAGCGTAACCCGGCCTCGAGGAAACGCTGGTCCATCTGACGTACGCTGCTTTCATGCCCTCCTCAATGGCCGTCTATTTTCAGAGACACATGGACAGCCTTTTATACGCTCGCTGGTGGAATCGTCCATCCACTGAGTGGGTTCACGAGTAGAATTATGACAAGGTCGCGTAATGGCTGCTTTCAGTCATCATCGCTTAACGTCCTTCTGTCTCAGAGATCACCACAGAGATTCCACTAACTTCCACACAAAGGAACGTAAGTGCTACTGAAGAACCCACGTCTTAACGAACGCAGCTAGGAAATGTTAGCGGTATCAGAACACCAAAGAGATCACACGAGCCGCTATTTCCACTGATGTTTAATCTATTTAAGCTTCTTCTCTGAGAGCCATTTATACAAGCGTCTGACGTTAGCTAAGTGGAAAACACACGGGTAGATTTTATTTCACACTGACGAACTCGACAAAGACGCATCTGCTCATCTTTTAGACGGGAAAATCGAGTCCAAACACTACTGATGTGAGATGGGGGAAGGGGGCGGGGCTTCCAGGATGTCATTTAAGCCTCTACTGCATGAATTAGTACATTTACATTATTTAAAAAAAATGTTTTTGTGGATTTTTATTACTTGAATTAGTTGGTGGATTCACTTGGTGAACTGTTTCCGTATGGCAGCAAAGTACAGTGGTGGAAACAAATAGTCAAAAATATCACAAAACGTATGAGGTTATAATTCCAAATACTGCATTTTCCAGACTGTAAGGTCGTTGTTTTTTTTAGCACCTAGTAAACATGTAAACGTTATATCTTCTAGAAAGGAATTAGACTTCTACATAAAAAGTATGTGGATGGATTTTACTCACTCAAAATACACACAAATATTAGATCCAAACATGTTTGGGGTGGAGTTTCTTTTTTCATTCTTTCTCTTGCAACATAAAACTTGCCGCGCAGGCCTGTTTCGATTCGCGAACACATGCTGTACCTTTATAGCACGTCGTTGCCACGCGGCAACGTTTACGTTTGACCGTTTCACAGAATACTCGAAACATATAAACATGTTTAAACGACAAAAAAATAAACGTTAACGTCTCAGATAGAGTCTCATTTTTTCCTTTCAGTCGTTTCGCAGAAATATCGACAATCGAATTCGTCAGATTCCGAGATCACACTAATGAAGACCGGCACCGTGCCACGTGATCGCAAATGAAAGCAGCACACTTTTTTTTATGTCAAAGTTAAAGCCCCCTTCTTTCCAGTTACATAGGAAGTAGTAGCTTTGCATTATACTATCAAAAAAATGGGAGATAAATTAATTGTGGCCATATGGCAGCACCGTGCAGTAAAGAGAGTTTAGAACAATTACGCAACACTCAATCATTCCATATTCATATGTCGAATAGATCATCTGCGGAGTTTTTTTTGTTTTGTTTTCTATAAAGAAAAAAGAAGGCTCGTAACGCGAGCAGGTTGGAACGACCTGAGAACTTCTCAGTGAAAATCCAAACATTCAGCGTTCATACACAGCAAAAAAAAAGGAGTGTTTAATGAACGTTTCCGTGTGCTGGACAGAAACGGACACCGTACGGTCGTTCCGTCAGACGCTCAGTTTCACGTTTCATTTCATTAGTATTTGACCGGAGTCGTCTGTTTATATTAAAGTCAGGTGTTATAAATACTGAACACGCCCAAAACCGGGACTTTTAACACTTTAAAACTGTAAATATATTGTTTTGGCGTTGAGGCTTCACGTGTAGTTAAGTGTATCAATCCAGAGTAAGGGTAAACAAGCAAGTTTATTTGTATTTTTTCCCTCACAGACTTTCTAAAAAAGTCAGCACACCGCTGGCGAACATTTCACTTATGAGCTCTATCGAACCATCGTTCGTCTTTATGATCTTTCCATATGTTTAACCATGAGGTGACTGACACCATAAATAGAAATAACCTACACGCTGCATTCACTATCGATCACTGTTTACTGAACACGTCGATGACCGCACGAGACCCGCCGTATTGAGGCGTTCTTCGACGATGGGGAAAAAAAACAACGAATCGTTCAATAGTACAGCAGCTTTATGCTGCGATCGAGCGATTTTATCCGGGCTTGCTCTGCAGCGTGATTAATCCGCTTCGGCGCACCGACTGGCATTTACAGGACAGCTATCAGCAGGAGAGTCTATTAATGACACAATGTTATGGGCTGCGTTCGTGAAGTTCGACGGTAAAACAGACTCGATTGGATTGCAGCGCTAGTGAAGTTAGCGATAGGCTAATCCATCCATCCATCTTCTGTACTGCCCATCATACACAGGGTCGAAATATCCGTAAACAATCGAGGTCTTACACTTCCTGTACATATCAACGTGTATGATGTCAACAATTATAGAGCTTAGATTATGTGTACATGCGTCAGTGTCAATCGTGATAAACCCCCTACTTGTTCAGTAAAGTCTCCTGTATTACGCACCAATAGGCCGCACAATATTGCGCCATTTTGTTGACAGTCTGTATGTACAACTTGCCAGGAGATGATATATAGAGGAGCGTTAGCCTACAGCTTCGCAGTGCCAGCGCTTCATAGCATAGGACAGAAAATGTGTGTGCGTGACGTGTCCATCCCTGAGTTCTACCTAATAGTACATTCAGCATCCAGGAGGCTTCATTTCTATCGTCTAGCCATGACAGAGAAGAATTGTGGTTGTTCATCATTCGCCGGAGTCCGTACATCCGCCCGGATTCCTCCGCCTCGTGCGCCTCTTTCCATTCCGCTCCATGAAATTTTCATGAAGTCTGTTTTGTTTACATCAGAGTTACTAATATAAAGTGCAGCTCCGTGGTCTGAATGTGGGATTCAACCGAATGGAGTTTTGAAGTGTAAAGAGTAATGGAGTTGGTGAAAGTGCGCTGCACTCTGAGATCCGAGGCGCTGGACATCAATTTAGCCGCAACAGACAGATTCCCAGACCGGCCGGGGAAAGATGGGACGGAAGATGAAGGGAGGATGAGGGGGAAGAGGTAAAAGCAGCTAGATAACTACGGCAAATAGAGAGAATGGAGTGAGGGGCTGAGTGCTGGGGAGTGTGTACACTGAAACAGGATGGAGAGATTACACAAAGTGGAGAGAGAGAGAGAGAGATTTGAGCCACAAGGTTTGGATACATATTCTGATATCTAAAGCAGATTACAGAGATACAGAGCAAGAACTTCTTTCTTTCTTTCTTGTGAATGGTGTATTTGGTATCAGTAACTGGTTACTAGTAAATGCCGTAGTGGTGAATGAGAGAGCAACGTTCAGATACGTAGTTCAACGTTCAGTTCCGTCCGTCACTGATGGACGCGGCAGTGGTGAAAATTGTTGAGGAACAGTCTGAGGAACAAGAGTTCAAGGTGTTGACTCGGCCTCCAAATTCCCCAGATCTCAATCCGATCGGGCGTCTGTGGGATGTTCAGGACAAACAAGTCTGATCCACGGAAGCCGTCGCAACTTACAGGACTTAAAGGATCTGCTGCTAACGTCTTGGTGCCAGATCCCACAGCACACCTCCAGAGGTCTCGTGGAGTCCAGGCCTCGACGGGTCGGAGCTGTTTTGGTGGCACACGGAGAGGAGGACCTGCACGATATTAGGCCGGTGGTTTTAATGTTCCGGCTGATCGATGTATAGGTATTGTGCTACGTCGCTGATGGACGCCGCAGTAATGAATATAAATTAACCATCGCCGTCGTGTTCAACTGAAACGTCCTCCACTCGTTCCCCGAAACGACACCATGAGCAGCTCATGACTGATCACAGGCCAGGGGTTGGGCTCACAGCTGGTCTAGTTTAAAATCCAGATGTTTGATCCCCATCAGGCAGAGAGCAGGGGAATACTGAAGCTAGAATTAAAGATGAAACAGGTTTTTGTTTTAATTGTGGACCATCAGGACGGGTCAAGAAGCTAATGCTAATGTCCAGCGGGACAGATAGCAGTAAAAACAGGTGCAATATTGAGCTGTTTAGTGAAAATAAATACACTGATACGAGGTTCAAGGACAATCACGCACTCGATCTGATGAGAAATAAGAACAAACGATGGTGATGTCACTGGATTTAGTGTGATTGTCTATCAAGTCGTAAGAAAAGCCATGCTAACCCTCCGGTGACTCTAAGCTCCGGGTCTCCGCCCTGACACACGTTCAGTAGGTTTACACTGAAATACTCGGGACGTGTTTCGTGATTCTGTTGGTTATTTGTTGTTCGGTGTTGTACTGTTCCCGTGAGAAGTTAGAGGTCGTGTGGGACATTGTTATCGCTACTGCAGTTACAGTGACTACACTTCTGCCGTTCTTTTTTCTTTCATTCTTTCATTAGTATTACTACCCGAAGCCCGTGAGAATACTTCATATATCTTCCATGGAAAGGTAACCATCAAACCTTCATTTCTTTCCTTCCTTCCTGCCTTCTGTCCTTTCCTTCCTTCCTTCCTTCCTTCCTTCCTTTACTTACCCTTCCTTCCCATATTTCCTACCTTCCTTCCGTCCCTTCTTTCACTTTCCCTTTCTTCCCTTCTTTCCTGCCTTCCTTCCTTCCTTCCTTCCTTCCTTTATTTTCCCTTTCTTCCTTCATTTCCTTCCTTCCATCCCTTCTTTCCTAACTCCTTTCCTTCCCTCACGTTACCTTTCTTCCCTCCTTTCCTAGCTTCCTTCCTTCCTTCACTTTCCCGTTCTTTCCTGCCTTCCATCACTTCCTTCCGAACTCCCTTCACTTTCCTTTTCTTTCTTTTCTTCCCCACCTTCCATCCCTTCTTTCCTGCCTTCCTTTCTTTCCTTCTCCCTTTCTTTCCCTCCTTCCTTATTTTCCTTTCTTCCTTTCCTTTCCCTTTCTTCCCTTCTTTCCTGCCTTCTGTACCTTCTTTCCTTCCTTCCTTCCTTCCTTCCTTCACTTTCCCTTTCTTCTCTTCTTTCCTGCATTCCATCCCTTCTTCCCTAACTTCCTTCTGCCCTCCCTTCCTTTTCTTCCCTGCCTTCTTTCCTAACCTACTTTCCTTCCTTCCTTCGCTTTTCTCTTCTTTCCTGACCTCCGCTCCTCCCTCCTTTTTGCTTCCTTCACTTCCATCGCTGTATATTATCTATTATACTTTCGTAAGCTAAACAAACAAATTGAACGGAAGTGAACCGAATGCTGAGTGAAACACTTTCAGGAATATCTTTTTCATTCAAAGTAATATTGAAATGAAAGTCTCTCCTCTTTCCATACTCCTCCACACTGAGGGAAGGAGACGATGAGGCCAGGCTCAATCTCCGAGTGATAACGTCAGTCTCTCAGAGCTGGGAGCTACAGAGGAGCGCTAGCTGCTGAGCAGTAATTAAGTCATGGATGGTGTGATCGAGAAGTGGGATTATCTCCAGCATCCCTCGCTCACTGCTCTTTAGCGGCGAGGCCCCAGATGGTTCAAGTTTGGATGGCCATCATTGTCCTACATGGCAGTGGTTAGCGCGCGCGCACGGCCAACTGTCTGCGCCAAAGTGGCTTGGCAGCAGCAGCGAATGAGAATCTCTGTAATCCAAGCACAAGATTCACTCTGATTAGCAGTCAGGGAAATGTGCATGTACAGACTCCAAGCACGGAAGAGGAAGAAGGGGGCAGTAGGGTGGTTCTGGGGTGGAATGGGGGGCAGGACACTGAAGATGTCATCCTTACTCCAATCTGTTCTAGTTACGATGTAGACACTAGAGATGTTTACACACACAGACACACAGTAAAAACCAGCAGCTGAGTATTTTTTATTTTTTTTCAACTGTAGAACAAGCATCATATTTTTAAATTTAAAATCTAGCAACAGACTTTTAAAAAAAAAAGTCAAACTAGACAAAAAAGACAGCAGAATTTGAAAAAAAAACAATACTATAAAGAGCAGTAAACAGGTTGTTGAGCTTCACACAATGGGGCGTGTCTATAAGAAAATAACACAAGCATTGAAAATGCCCATTTCACCATCAGGGCAATAATTAAGAAGTTCCAGTCCACTGGAGATGTTATGAATCGACCTGGAATTGGATGTGTGTCTATATCGTCTCAACACACTGTGAAGAGGACGGTTCGAGTGGATAAACATCTCCAAGGATCACAGCTGGAGAACTGCAGGAGTTAGTCGTGTCTTGGGGTCAGAAAGTCTCCAAAACTACAATCTGAAGTCACCGACATCACCACAAGCTGTTTGGAAGAGTTTCAAGAAAAAAGCCTCTACTCTCATCCAAAAACACACTCGAGCGTCTTCAGTGTGCAGACACTACTGGAACTTCAAATGGGATCGGGTTCTACGGTCAGATGAAACCAGAATAGAGCTTTTTGGTAATAAACACAGAGGAGGTTTTGGAGCACACAGAGAGGTAGCCGTATGGAAAAGTCCCTCATGCCCACGGTTAAATATGGAGGTGGATCTTTAATGTTTTTGGCTGTTTTTCTGCAGAGGACCTGGACACTTTGTTAGGATACATGGCATCATGGACTCTATCAAATATCAACAGATATTAAATGAAGACCTGACTGCCTCTGCCAGAAAGCTTCAAATGGGCCGTGGTTGGATCTTCCAGCAGGACGATGATCCAAAACATCATCAACATCAACACAGAAATGCTTCACTGGGTGTAAAAGTAGTAGTTAAATTTTAAAAAACTTTTTAAAATTATCAGCTGTTTTTTTTTTTTTTTTTTTTTTTTAAAGGTGCCTTTACACAACATTAAAATATGTAGGACTTCATTCATTCACGCTGATTCAGTCGTTTTTGAGGAAGTGGAAAAGGTTTGGTTGACATTTGGCCCATCTGCTCTCAGACTCTAATATTACTCTGTTATATAAGATGTGCTTTTGTCTCTGAGGACTCTCGGGACACACAAACAGAATGACCTTCTTGGTAAAAGCTTTGCTTTCTGACTGGAAACACACCATGATGATAGCAGAGAGACACAGACGTACGTGGACCTCAAACGTAGTCAGATTTCTATTTTTTCCCCGCTATTATAGTTCAATTTCTCCATGAACCCACAGCAAAAGATTTAGGATATGAGCCATAATCATTAAATAACAACTCCTATACCACCGACTCACCAAATGATTCCTCGACACCGCATAAATATATTACACTAGCGTACAAGCTGCTGCTCAGGAGACCTGAGAAAAGAGTTTTATTACAAACCTCTTCACTTTGTGTTCATTTCTCACTTCTAATCGCTTTTAGGAACAACTGAAATGTGCAGAATGTTCTCATTAGTAGCAGTCTATGAGCCAAAATATTACTACTTTAGTTCCGCACATTAAACATCACCAATAAGGGAAATTTCTAGCTAGCAGTTTAGCGTCAAAAACGTCTAAATCATCAGCGTCGCACACTCGCCTCGAAAGGCATCGTTCAGCTCCGTCATTTCTACACAAATACGTTTACTGAACCACAGAATAAACAAATCTGTTCGTTATCAATAAATATAAATCCGACGGGAACTTCTAACTCCTCCTTCAAACTTTAGACCACGCCCCCTACGCCCCCCACGCCCCCCCCTAATCCTGGTGTTGATGCGGGTTGTATTCAGAGTTGTATATTTACGTCTGGAAAGTTCCTCGTGGTCAGAGTCGGGTTACTCTCGCACCAACTCCCGTTTATTTTCTCGTCTCTTCGTTCAGATTATGCAAATGACCCGCGCGTGGTCCGCGCCTCTGCGGTTGCATGATTTTTCTTTATTAGAAATGTCCGAGACGTGTTTTTTACGTTGACTAATTATTCCGAAGCTTTAACACGCAAGCACGAGGTGTGAGGTGACAAGGTGTCGCTTTGCCTGCATTACACTAAGACGATCCAGGGAGATTAGCGTGAACGACAGGATGGTCTCTAAACCCCTTCTCTGAGAGTAAAACCGAGGTTCCAGATGTGTGCCACATCAAACCCCTGCCTTCATTACAGACGCTTCACACTATCCCACCCGCAGCCACACGTGAGGACGTAAACAGACGGAATACGCGGGTCAGCACCTTCATTAATGACGCATTCCTGATCGCTAGCTTACACGCTAGAGACACTGGTGATGACTCTGATCCGATATCAGAGGGGGAAAATGGTGGATTGGATATCACACACCCAGTATCGGATTCCGTAATAAACCCCAAGGAATGAAATTGCATTTGGAAAAGAAATTTCTTTTTCAGAAATTGAAATGTTTCCATATAAAGAGACTCAACTTTTTTTTTTTTTTTTTTTTTTTTTGCTAGTGTTGTTTTTTTTATAATATTTATTATATTTACAGTTGAATTGCTTCAGTTCAACTTATATATATATATATATATATATATATATATATATATATATATATATATATATATATATATATATATAGGTCACGCAACAAGAAATTCTAATAGATATGAAGCTTGCAGCGAAAAATGAAAGAAATACCACATTCATTCATGTTCCCATCGTTCATTCGTTCATCCTTAGTAACTGCCTGGTCAGGGTTACGGTGCGTTAAATGTACGCTACTAATTTGTGTCCATTTTGGGGAAGTAGAAGCACAGAAATCCTCCACAGTAGGATTCATATATAATTTAAAAAAAAAAAAAAAAAAAAAAAAGAAGACCTTTCAGTTTAGACCACGCCCACTTCAGGTTTAAATCCAAATATAGGTACAGATGATGTCATTGCTTTATACTCTTATTTCATAAACACACACACACACACACACACACACACACACACACACACACACGGCACCCAGTAGAGATTTAGCACCGTAATGAGCCGGTCATTAGGACATCAGGGCACGGGAAGTAAATCCAGGTTGCCCCTAAGCTAACATCAAAAGATGCACCTCATTAGCATGTAGCCTGTGTGCTAACTAGCACCACCCACTAACTGGCTGAGTGACTTCTGAGATACAGTACAGTGTTCGGATTGATGTGGTTTATCATTACTAGAGAAAATATTATTCGTGGAGTCACACTGTGATAAAAGTCACGCCTCTCAGCGAGCACAAAGGAGGCGGGATACAAAAAAAGTGGGCGGGGCAAAGTTTAAAACCATTTCTTTAAGTATACAGAACAAAGCATTTTTTTTTTAATGGAATAAATGGTCACACGGAGTGAATTTTAGAAAGGTACACTGTCACTTCTTTCACCTCTGAGCTGACATTTTCCACACAGGCTGAGCCCACACACCGGTGCGAGTCCCGTTACCTCGGAAAATTCCGGCTTTATAGCTCGCAGCAGGCTGTCCATCAGCACGGAGACTGCAGAAGGTCACACACACACTCACACAATACTTTCTTAACATGATGTTCCTGCAAAGTGTGTGTGTGTGTGTCTGTGTGTGTGTGCTCTTTCCTCAATGTGATATAAGTGCAGATTCAAAGAGTTCCAAAACTTTAACTGTGCTTTTCTTTCCCTTGGTCCACCGGTTCAGTACCAAAGACTGCAGCTAGAACTAATGCATTACACGTGACATCATGGCGGCCATTTTGAGACGCGAATTATGGAACTGGCTGAATCTGAGTCTGTGCGTCATTAACAAGATTTATTTTCTTTTATCTTTTATACGCTGCAGAGGATCCTCGCCTCGTAGCTATATCAGCTAGCTAGCGACGATAGCAAACAACCGGCTAGGACTGCTCGGAAAAGTTATCAAAACGTTTTCCGACACGTTCGGGACACTACGTTTACAAATTCTTTCGGTTTCTCCTAACACGACCGACTGCGAGACAATTTCTGCCTTATTAGCTTGGTGAGAAAGGGAAAAAGAGACGATGGTGCCGGAATCGACTGTTCTAGCTGAAATAACGTACGTGAGAACAGGAACTGTTGCGCAACATTAAATGTAACTATAAACGGATAAAAAGTACGACGTGATGTTCTTCGATAAACGAAAATTTGTGACCGTTGGCGAGTTTCTGTGGTATAAAAGGAATAACACACGCGGAGGTTAAAGGAAAATAACCGACCTCACCGTGATGACAGCACCCTTATTTCATCGTTGATTATTTTACTAAAACAGCATGACATGGAGGTGGTTTAATGGTTACCTTACCCCTTTTAAATTGGTCTCGACTCGTATTTTTAATCAACAAGTGGAGCACGTGTCCGATTGTGTAACGATGTTGGAAACTGATCTGCGTCGGTTCCTGTTTTAGCCTGTTTTTATTTTCGTTTTGCCGCATTTACGACCTCATTTCGGACATTTTACACCCACAAGAGTCTTTATTAAGCCCTGCTCGGAAGCACAATAAAGTGCACGTGCAGGTGTGTGGTCAGAGATCGCGTCCAGGAAACTAAAAGTGGAGAAGAATCGCTAATGCGCGGACGTGTTCGCATGAGCGCGGGGCTTCCACCGGACGCCACTCATTGTTCTTGATTGCCGTTTTTCCGAGCGCGTTTGACTCGCTGCCAAACGCAGATGGCACACCTGTAGCCTCGGAGAGCCGCTTTAGCATCGCGCGAGGCGCAGGAGTCGCTGGGAGACACAGCTGTGAATGGGAATGCTAATTACTGATCAGTAGGCGAGGTGAGCGTGGAGAGGTCGCCGAGGGACACGTTCAGCTAAGTTCGTAAACATTGTCTTTGCTTGAAAGGCCATTTTTGTTCTGCTTCCGTTTTGTTTTGACGAGCTGAACAATGAGCTGTAGTCTATTCGATTATTAATTAAAATGCTGGCACAAACGCGAGGAAGAGAAGGCAGAAACAACGACGTTAACTCAACCCGGAGTGCTAAAACCGATTAGACATCATATACGCATGAGGATCGAGACACCTGGTTTCCTCCATAACACCTTCTCCTCGCAACACTCTAATACGCTCAGTGTGAAGAGTCTCGGAGACGGGCAGATGGGTAAAAAAAAATGGAATCATGTTCTTGGTGTACGTTGAAGCTCTACAAGACCATCGTCGAAGTCAGATTCTGGGTTGTGATTGGCCGGAAGGTGTTGAGTAGTTTTCTATAACAGCAGCTCACATCACTGCGAAAGGCAGTGCGAAACGATTTCGCCGATTCGAGTAGTTTCTTTTTTTCAACTCGAAATAAATCGTACTTAAGACACAGCCGATAATCTGATCTGGACGCCAAAGATGAAAGCTTCAGGACTGTAGATGTTTAAATAAGGGATGTAGCCAAAGCCGGATTGTCCGTATATGGGACTTGGCGCGTGCCCTGAGGCACCAGCCAGTGGGGCCACCAAATGATTAAAGATATCGCCTAGGCCTTTAAAATATTTCTCATACGTGCGTGACAGTTCCTCCAGGATGTTGGGATTTTTTCGATCGCCGAAACGAGTGCAGGAAGAACTTGCCATTTTTCAATATTACACACAGACTTTCCGCAGGTTCGGGCCAAGACGCAAGACGATGATGTCACGTGACATCATCACAACTTCGAGTCACGTGTGTCGAACATGAGTACGGATAAAAGGTCTCGTTTACCAACAGACATCACTTTAAGTGTGTTCACCCGAGGGCACCACGCTGTGTTAATCCGGGCCTGGGTGTAGCCCTGAGAGCACCTTTATTCCAGATCCGGCTTATCGGAACACATCTGCACTCCAGCTACAAACAAAAAACGAAGAATTAAAAATAAATCAAAACGTTTGCGCACGACCTGCCTGTGCACATTTGATGAATCATAATTTTTACATTGCAGGTGATGTATAAAAAGAAAATACCTCGCAGTTTCTTGCCAGTATTCACTAGTACAACAGCCAAGCTTCTTATCGAGCAGGCTTGTTATTCTGACAGCAGGTCAGTATCCCACGCGGCATCACCACATCCTGACCAAGGCCCCGTTCCTCTCAACTCCATCCCAATTATACACCAACGAGAGCCAATTACGGCCTACCCTTAAGAACCAGTTATTTATCACAAACCTCAAGAGCAAATTCCACCGAGAGTTCGCGTTATCATCTGCATAAATTCAGCTCCACGCTGCATCATTTCTAAACGCTTACAGTCTAAACACCGCCGATAACTACTGCCTGGGTTCTGCTCTGTAATCGAGGGGACGAGACAGAGAGGGAGGTTAATGATGAATGCGCAATTATACCAACATCTGCTGCCTCCATTTTTGGTTTTCCAAGTGCTGCTAAATAAAGAATACTAAAATAAATAAATAAATAAATAAATAAATAAATAAATCCCTTAGGAAATTACAGCAATCCAGCCACCATCGCAACCCCGGTCCACTTTAGCCCTGAAATTCTTCTCCACTATTTCAGCTAGTGAGGGTCTTCCGGTTCCAGTTGAGGGAACGCTGTGCGCATCTGGCTGCCGCTGCTCTCCAGCTGTTTGTTCTACTTTTTATTTGAAAAAAAAAAAAACTTTAAAGCCGTCCTGCTCATGTACTGATTTGCAGACGTTGCAGCTCACACGTTTTAAGCGAAGGACTCCTGGCTCTCCTGGCTGTCTCGTGGACTGCAATCTCTCACCTGGATTCTCCACGTCCTACAAACCTTACACAAGTCCTGGCCGTTCGAGTTTCCATTGAACCTACAGGTGAGAACAATGTAGAACAAGCTCCTGAATTCTTCATATCTCTGGGTGATGGGGTAGGGGGGCAAGACGGAAGCATTTTTAACCAAAAAAATAAATAAACAACACATCCGATCTCCCAAACCCATGTGGAATGACGTGTTCTGGTCTGAGGAGAGCAACGTTGAACTTTTTGGCCAAAATACCAAAAGATGTGTTCGGCACAAACCCACAGCACATCACCAGAAGAACTCGGTCTCCACGGGGAAGCACGGTGGGGGCGGAGTCAGAGTTTGGGTCTGTTTTTCTTCAGCTGGAACTGGGGCTTTAATCAGGGTCGCGGAGAACGTGGAACCCGCCTATCCCGGGAGCATGGGGCACAAGGCGGGGTACACCCTGAACAGGGCACACTCACACACACACACACAAAGGTTCTGACCTGAATCATCTTGGTTTCATATTTTACACCACAAAAACCTGCCATTTTAACAGGGGTGTGTAGACTTTCTACATCCACTGGACCTGTAATCGTCAGAAGCATTAACGTGGATAAAATTCGGAGTCCGCATGTCTTTCCACCGAGACCCCGAGGAACAGCGTTCATTAACTTGACTGGTTCTGACGTACAGATGTTGTGTCACGCCGCCGTTAGTGAGTGAGTGAGTGACTTTCTGTCTGGATTCTCTCAACCCTGTCACGCACATGTCTCCAGGTCATCACTCTTCAGCGAAAAACTGCATCGACACGAAGAAAATCGGGGACAAACGACAGCCGGGGAAATAAACAGGAACTAATTAGACGACGAATGAGACCTTCAGGAGGTGATTGGTCAAAACTCGACTGGTTTAAAGACGTGAAAGTCTCCAGAGAGTCATTTCAGTGTTTATGTGTTTGCGGTAAACGATAATAAAACAGACTACGGGAGCCAACGCGCTGTTCTTCGGGTCTTCGTACAGCATCTGGTTACGGCCTCCTCGACAGTTTCGCTTAAGTACAATAAAACGTCGGCGCTATTAATCAGGTGTGTGTGCGGCTGAAAAACTAAACACTGGGTAAATATTCTGGTGTTAAAAAAAATAAATAAATAAAATAAAACGCTAAGTAGCGAATAAATTCCGGCGAATCGTCTGACGGGGTTCGGGTTTTAAAAAGGGAACGGTGCAGTGAAATGTCTCCTAAATGGAAAATAACGTGGAGTCCGTCTCAGTGTAATCTACGACGGTTTAATAGCAAAGCCCGCCAATCGTAAATCCTCAAAACGAGTCCGCAAGTTATAAAACCTGGAAAAACACTCGGTTTTACATTCTATTCATCGTCCTGATTTAACCGCTCCGTATCTCTACATCGAGATATTTCGACTCAGCATTTCTTTTCTCCGAATACGTTCGTCAATTAGGAGCCGTTTTTTATTCGCGGCTTTTTCTTTCCCCAAAATGTTCTCATTTTAAACAAATGTATTTTGGGGGATCTTTTTTTTTTCTTTCTCTTAACATGGACTGCACTGTTGAGATGTTGAGGATGTTATTCAATAGAGTGCCGATGGATTTTACGGCGACAATGCTGCTGCGGCGGAATAAGCAGAACAGATCGGATTGGTTCGGGGAATGGATTATCAAGAAAGCCTTCTGACTGGTCTGCGGCTCTGTTGGGGGTCGACGGTTTACCCCGGTAGATTTCACTGCTCAATTCTGAAGCCTCCGAGTGGAATTTCCCCCCAAAATGCCGGCACCGCGCTCTACACTATCATGTGATTTAATTTACACCCCAGCGCTGTAGGATTCCGGATCGCGATAGGTCAACGGTGAAAGAGGGAGTTGATTCGTTTTCTATAACGGCAGCTCCAAATCACGGCTTGTTTCTTCTGATACGTTATTGTTTCTAAAGTAACGAGACGCTCATTTAACATTTACGGAAGGAGTCTCCAGTGTCGAGGAGGTTCTCCGAGTTTGCGCCATGTGGTTTCACCAGCATGCTGTTGATTATTTTCCTGTAGCAGCACCACAAGCATGGGTTTATACCCAGTTATTACCAAGGTTACTTGAGTCTTCCTTCCAATTCTGCACACAAGGAATCAACCACACACACACACACACACACACACACACACACACAGCACATTCTCCCATCATGAGATTTCTACAGCTCAATCAGACAGGCATTCAGATTCCTCTTTTCACTATTGACCACTGCCGTGCTTCCAGCTGGGAAAGCGCCAGACACTGGGAAGCTTCAGCGTGAGCTCGGAACGCACTTTCATCAAGCAGGTGGCAGCTCACGGGGTGCCAAAACACACACACACACACACACACACACAAAAAACCCACCCACCCTGGGATGAGATGGGGAATATCTCCGCCAGCCTCTCAGCAACACTTTCTCAAGAGCTAATCAGTGGGTTGATTTTATTTTATTACTCTTTTTTCCCCCTCTTAACATTCAAAAGTATTTGCTGATAAGGAGTCGAGCACAAGAGTCCCGCTCTGAACCCAGATCTGTCACCTCGCCAAAATTACAGGCAGATCGAGAGGCTTTTTATTTCTATTTTTCCGGCGTTTTTTTTTTTTTTTTTTTTTTTTTTCCCCCGAGTTGATTGGCGTGAATTTCATTTGCATGGTGATTTACAACACTTTTCCACAGATCCTGAACGTGAGTGAAATGTACAACCAGGTCCTGTTTTAATCCCAGTGTCGAGGATGTCGAAGGGGGAGGGGTTAGGGGGGAGGGGCTAACCGATTTCAATCCCAGTACAGAATATTCAGCGTAAAAAGGTTTAAATGTTAATACCTGAAGAATTCCATGAAGGAGAATCCGTATCCGTGCTGTTCGGCGATTCCAGCGCACACGACGTTCGCCGACGCACCGATCAGTGTCCCGTTACCTGCGATCAATAAATCGATAAACAATTAATGATGATTACTTTACTCCATAGCGCAGCTGAATTCACAATTCTGAGTGAACACAGGAGTGAATTAAAACGATTAGGGTATTAGTGGTCAATATCGCACCTTCTCATTTGAAAATGTTTTACTCGTAAAACGCCTGAATAAAAAATAAATAAAGTAAATGACTTGTGGGCGTGGTTTGACGAAGCAGTTTAAAACTTTAAACTGGGGCGTGAAAATGTTTCATGTGAAACTGAGTGAAAAAGCTGCAGTTTTGTGCAAATTGTGACTTTAGCGATGTTGGTTTTTTTTTGTTTGTTTTTTTTTTATTAAGTAACTTCAGATTTTTTTTAAAAAAATTGGAAGCTAATTTTGAAGAAACAAATATAGGACGAGTATCGACATCAGCTGCTACTCAAGGTTTCAATGGTACCTAACCATCTCTAGCTGTTTCTATGGAAACAATAGCACATTAGAACGAATGCCTTAATATAAACCCGCGCTACTGTCAGAGCTGCTGTTATAGAAAATTAATCAACACCTTCTGACCAATCAGAATCCAGAATTCAACACTATACACAGAGTTCTCTTCTAATTTTACTGCAATATTTTCCAAACTGGGGTCCTCTGGGGGATAAATCTTACACTTAAACGTAAGTTAAATGACTTTCAGTGGTCAAAAACAGTTTTAAGGGTTTTTTTTTTTTTAAACAGTGTTTCGTTTTGTCTCGTTGATGTGTTCTACAGAGAGGTGCTCCTGTCTCCACTTCAGGCACGATTGCTTTCTGATGAAGACGACACGCTGCTTCTTCACATGGAGCTATTTTGGAAATAAATGAGAAATAGACCGAGCTCCATCTGTGATTTACAGAAATGAGGGACGGGAAAATCCTGAATGAGGAGTGTGTTTGATCTGAACAGTGGAAATAAACCAAACACATCGTTGGATTTCAAACTGTAATATATATATTATATATATATATATATATATATATATATATATATATATATATATATATATATATATATATATATAAAATGCAATACTGTAATAGGTTATACTAGATTTTCTCTTGTTTGGTTGAGACTCTGCCCTTACAGAAAAATCTCTTAATGTCACTTGTGATTATGTGAGGAAAACCTGAACATGTGAGTGCAAGTATTAATATGTGACATCATTGTGTGATCACATGTCAAAATAAATGAATCACATGGGGATAAATCAGATGGGGAAAAAGAAAAAAGGAAACATGCATATAAAAAAATTTACACATGGAAAATGAATCATGTAAAAGAATCATATATGAAAATAAATGAATCATGAGGAAAAAAGTCATGAAAATTAATGAATTATGCAAAAGAATCAAATGTGAAAATAATGAATCGAGAAAGAATCAAATGTGAAAATTGTGAATCATGTGAAAAACACTTATGTGAAAGAATCACATGAAAATATATGAATCATGTGGAAAAAAGTCATGTGAAAATAAATGAATCATGCTAATGCATCAAATTGTGAAAATAATGAATCATGTGAAAGAATTCAATATGAAAATAAATGAATCATGTGAAAGAATCAAATTTTGAAAATAGTGAATCGTAAAAGAATCAAATGTGAAAATAAACTAATCATGTGTACGAATTAAATGTGAAAAATTAATCATGTGAAAGAATTAAAAGTGAAAATAAATTAATCATGTGAAAGAATTAAAAGTGAAAATAAATTAATCGTGAAAGAATCTAATGTGAAAATAATGAATCATGTGGAAAAAAAAAGTAATGTGAACATAAATTAATCAGGCTAATGTATCAAATTGTGAAAATAATGAATCATGAAAGAATCACGTGAAAATGGTGACTCATAAAAGAATCAAATGTGAAAATAAACTAATGTGAAAGGAATTAAATTGTGAAAATAGTGAATCATGTGAAAGAATCAAATGTGAGAATTAATTAATCATGTGAAAAAACTTACAAATGACAATAAACGAATCACGTGAAAGAATCAAATTGTGAAAATAATAAATTGTGAAAGATTCATGTGAGAATAGTGAATCATAAAAGAATCAAATGTGAAAATAAATGAATCATGTGAGAGAAATAAATTGTGAAAATAGTGAATCGTGAAAGAATCAAATGTGAAAATAGTGAATCATGTGAAAGAATCAAATGTGAAAACAGTGAATCATGTGAAAGAATCAAATGTGAAAACATTCATATGTGAGGAAAACAATCATATTAAAGTAAATAAATTGTGTACAAAAATCATGTGAAAATAAATGAATCGAACAGAAATAAATGTAGGAAAATCAAATATGTGTTTCCACAAAGTGATTATTCCCGTGTGAAGTCCGTGAGATTTTCCTGTAAGGGTGACTCGGACCTGGAACACTTGATAATAACTCTCTGTAAGGATGTGCTTTTTTCGGTCGTGTAGAAACCCAGCTCAATGTTCACACAACAGAACCTGACTCCTGTCACAGCATCACTTCGATCAATAACACACCTCCTCCTATTAGACCAGAGTGCTGTGACACACACATACACACCAATATTCCCTTTCACAGCACACACACAATGTTCTGAGACAACCCTGAGTCACACAGTACACAACAAAATTAGCACAAAGTATTCCTTCTTGGATATCTCTGTACTCACACTAATAAGAGCTCAGAGTAACACACCCTGTGTTCATAAATCATTATAACTGTGCTTATAAGTTCCATGTAAGCATTGGTATAAACCCTAATAATGCCTCATACAGCTCTATAATGTTATTCATGTCATTAGAATGAAAAGTGAGCGAGCATTATGACGTATTATTAAAACACAACAAATTACCACATGGCAAAGAATCATACGCATATATAAGTTATAATAAGTTATAACGGTTTATAGAAAGTGTTATCAAATGTATCGTTACATAACACCAGAAATTCTTCGTTTCGACTCCGTCTATGATTTTCGGATGACGGTTTTGATCTTTTAACGTCTCCTTTTTCGTTCTGTTTTCCACTATGCGACGAAGAATGCTGGGAAGGTACAGTAACTCACCTCCTAAACACGCTCCCATGGCCAAAGCGAAGATGAGAGGTTTGACCGGCAGGTTCACGTCGTCGTCCTGGCTCAGGTTGATCAGCACTGGAATCTGTTACGTTAAACAAACAATCAATCGATCAATCGATTCATTTGCACCACGACGGATCCACCAAACCCCCCCCCCCCACCACCCGAATCTGAAACGAACCCGACGTGAACTTCAGTGCAGCTCGTGGAGAACGTTACACGCGTCGTTTCAGCTCTTCATTAAAATACTGTCTTTTCATTTGAGCGTGTTTTGTGTTGGGGTTTTTTTTGGCTTTCTGACTGTCAAGAACCTGGTTGTTAACAGATTGAGTCATATTTTGGTACAGCGTGGCTCAGGGGAGGAAAGAAAATCAATAAAAAGCAACACCGCATTCATCTATTTTTATTCACCCTAACAGACACCCTGCATGAATCACAGCATCAGGAAAATTGGATGGAGATGAAAATACGGTTCGTTTGCAACCACGTACAGTAACGCCGTCTCAGCCAAGACGTACCTGTCTCAACTCGAGTTCAAGTACTGAAGCGCTGATTTACTAAAGCACCGGGGGGAAAAATGTCCTGATTTCGCAATCAGGGGTCTTTAACATGGGCGTAATGAATGCTCAAACCGGGTTGTGTATACCGAAACGAGCCAAATATAGCCTAGACGTGCGTCTACGCAAGTAAATCGATTCAACATCCACAAATTGCGAGATTCTCTTACAAAGCCCTGCAGTCATGGAACAGCCGTCCAATTATTCCTTTTAGTCACTTGTTTAGTCAAGCCTTTTGTCAATATTTTCTCCTCAGGTGAAGAAGCAGATTTGGGGCGGTGGTAGCTCGGTAGTTAAGATGTTGGACGACTCATTGGAAGGTCGTGAGTTCAAATCCCAGCGCCATCAAGCGGCCCTTGAGCGAGGCCCTTCACCCTCAACTGCTCAGCTGTATAAATGAGATCATTGTAAGTCACTCTGGATACGAGCGTGTCCGCCAAATGCCGTAAATGTAATCCTGCCAGATCCATCCTGATTCCCTACTTCTGCTCGGAGTTCTCTTCACTTGGAAACCACTCTCTGTTGCTGAGGATGGTTCCACATGGACAGCCTGAAGATACGTGAGATTACTGAGGATGGTTCCACTTAAATCCCATGAAGATGGCTTAGGACTGCAATTCCTATGAACCGGTTTGCACTCAAGTCTCCATCAGTGAGCAGCTTCAACATCATAACTTCAACAAAAGAGACTTCATGTGAAAACTATCATGTTTACACACTTGAACTTTTTCACCTTGTAGTACACAGTTATAAAAGGGGGTTATTTATATTATTTATTTCTCGGGGAGTCTTTCCTCGCCACCGTCGCCTCTGCCTCGCTCGTTAGGAATACATTTATAAACGTATAACTTAAACGATTATATCCTATCCTGCTAAACGAATAAAGCCGAATTGAATTGAACTGACTTGAGACTACAACTTTGATTTCGGAGTAAGTGACTCAACATGGAGTAGAATCGATGGATTTGAAGGAACGAGACTAAGCGTAATTGGGTCGATTATAGCACTGCATCATACGTAGTGTTAGCTATATCGATTGCGAACCAAGGTATGGACTTGAGGGTAAATAACTCGAGGCTTGACTTGGACTTAAAGATCTATATCAGCAGTATCTAATAATCATGTCTATTGGATTGAATTGTTGCATATGGGCATATAAACCACTTTATATATATATATATATATATATATATATATATATATATATATATATATATATATATATATATATATATATATATAAAAAAACATCAGTTATTTGGATTCTGTCATTCCGTGCAGTGCAGTACATCCCCACCAATAAGGGTCTTTTAACAGCTAGATATAAGCCATAATTCCCTCTTGGCAGTTCCTATATCCAGATATTTACTTTAAGTTGTTTAATGTGCTTTTTCAGGTGAAATAGCAGGGCAGTTCTATTTAAAGTGAAAGTAGTTGATTGTTGACAAATGCAGTGTGGTGTGTAGGATGAAGTCCGTCTGCACACATTAAGATTATGACGAGATGCACAGAACGCAATCCTGTAGTTACAGCTTTCAGGGAAAATAGAGAATCATAAAAGAATCACATGAAAATAAACTAATCACGTGTACGAATTAAACTGTGAAAATAGAGAATCGTGAAAGAATCTAACGTGAAAATAGAGAATTGTGAAAGAGTCTAATGTGAAGATAGTGACTCATAAAAGAATCAATTGTGAAAATAGTGACTCATAAAAGAATCAGTTGTGAAAACAGTGAATCGTGAAAGAATCAAATGTGAAAATAGAGAATCGTGAAAGAATCTAAAAGTGTAAATAGTGACTCATAAAAGAATCAAATGTGAAAATAGAGAATCATAAAAGAATCAAATGTGAAAATAGTGAATCATGTGAAAGAAGCAAATGTGAAAATAGAGAATCATGAACGAATTACATGCGAAAATAGTGACTCAAAAGAATCACATGTGAAAATAAACTAATGTGAAAGGAATTAAATTGTGAAAATAGTGAAACATGAAAAACAATCATGTGAAAGAATCACATGAAAATATATGAATCATATGGAAAAAGGTCATGTGAAAATAAATTAATCATGCTAACGTATCAAACTGTGAAAATAGTGACTCATAAAAGAATCAAATGTGAAAATAAACTAATGTGAAAGGAATTAAACTGTGAAAATAGTGAATCGTAAAAGAACCACATGTGAAAATAGTGAATCGTGTGAAAGAATCAGATGTGAAAATAAATGAATCAGGTGGAAGAATCAAATTGTGAAAGAGTCATGTGAGAATAGTGAATCATAAAAGAATCAAATGTGAAAATAAATGAATCGTGAGAGAAATAAATTGTGAAAATAGTGCACAGAACACGATCCTGTAGTTACAGCTCTCAGGGCCCACCAATCTATTCAATCACATTGTGGCTTCAATAGTCCAATAGTCACATATTCTTCTAGAGAGTTCCACGTTCGGAATAATCCCATCTTCCAATTTCAGTTCAATACAGTATGTAGTCCATTGTGTGTGTGTGTGTGTGTTTCTTTTTTTCCTTTTTTCTTTTTTAGCTGGAACGCTCTCATCAGCCTTAGCTGCAGCAGGCTTAATAAAATAAATTACACAGCGCAATCGCGATTACATTTTCTACTACATTTTCCATCCGGTTCATTCAGCCATGCCGCAGCCGGCGTGAAAAGGGAGAGCCCGAACAGCCTGAACAACCTTCCGATTGAGCTGACAAGAAAATATGCAGTTTTATTTTTCCTGTGGAACACAAATAACTATTCAATTCCATCTGGAAATAGTGAGGAAGCCCTCAAACCTGACATGGAAACCCCTTTCACTGCTATTACACACGTAATGCTGTGTCATAACTCCATTCATCTATTTCTATCCACGTTTGGTAATTAACTTATTTTAGAGACTCATTATGATGCCTATGAGACCTCATGGGGGATAAAAAGGGTATAAAGATTCCAGCAGCCATAAAAGAAATACTCTCAATCCTGTCCAAGACTGAAGAGGAGGACGAAAATCCAAGGGAACGCTGCACTTCACATAAGCCGTTTATGACAGGTGACATACATGTACATAAACATTTATAAAACCATACAGTGGGGGAAGTGATATATTTATAAGAAATCCGCAAATATAAAGAATTCACGACAATAAAAATCTACGGACTTTAACGCTGTGAATTCTTTATATTTTTATATTTCCAGATTTCTTGAGTTAATACTGTTCATAACGTGGACATTTGTCAAGATTGAATATTTGTCAGGTTGACAGCAACCTACATAAATATATATAAAAAGCTTATTCCAAAAGGCATAAGCTGTCATACCCAGTACATTAGTCAGTATTGAGGTGAAGCGGCACAGTATTAACCCAAAATATACTTACCAGGTGTTATGTCAACTTGTGTTTATAAAAAGAGCAGAACCATTTCTGATGACCGCTAACACCCGCTGGAATAACCCTTCACATCTTTATGTAGGTTTATGTCCACTTGACCGCAATCCTGACAAAATCACTCTTTATGACAGCTTACACCTGTTGAGGTAAAACTTGTTTATAAATGTTTATGTAAGTCTGCCTCAGCGGTCATAAAGCATTAATGTAGATTTTTATCCTTAAACCCTTTTTTATGGCTGTTATAAGTGACAATTCACAACATTAAATGTAACTATAAATGGATAAAAATATTGTCGTATAATACATTTACATAATTGTTATTGTTGGTATTATTGCTTACTGTTTTATTATTATACTATTACTAGTAGTAGTATTACTATATAATTATTAATTATTAGTAGTAGTAGTAGTAGTTGTATCATTATTATTATTATTGGTAGTAGTAGTAGTATTGGTGGTATTGTATAATTATTAAGTATTAGTATTATTTTAATTATTATTATTGTTATTAGTAGTAGTAGTGGTATTGTATAATTATTAAATATTATTATTATTGTCATTATTATTAGTAGTAGTAGTAATAGTATATTACTATTATCATTATTATTATTATTGTAATTATTATTAGTAGTAGTACTAGTAGTAATAGTCTATTATAATAATAATTATTATTATTATTATTATTATTATTATTGTCGTTATTATTATTCGTACTAGTAGTAGTAGTAGTAGTAGTAATAATATATAATTATTATTATTATTATTATTATATTAGTATTATTAGTAGTAGTAGTAGTAGTCGTAGTAGTAGTAGTAATAGTATAGTAGTAGTAGTAGTAGTAGTAATAGTATATTGTTATTATTATTATTAGTAGTAGTAGTAGTAATAGTATATTAGTAGTAGTAGTAGTAGTAATAGTATATTATTAGTAGTAGTAGTAATAGTATATTATTATTAGTAGTAGTAGTAGTAGTAGTAATAGTATATTATTAGTAGTAGTAGTAGTAGTAGTAATAGTATATTATTATTAGTAGTAGTAGTAGTAGTAATAATATATAATTATTATTATTATTATTATTATATTAGTATTATTAGTAGTAGTAGTAGTAGTAGTCGTAGTAGTAGTAGTAATAGTATAGTAGTAGTAGTAGTAGTAGTAATAGTATATTGTTATTATTATTATTAGTAATAGTAGTAGTAATAGTATATTAGTAGTAGTAGTAGTAGTAATAGTATATTATTAGTAGTAGTAGTAATAGTATATTATTATTATTAGTAGTAGTAGTAGTAGTAATAGTATATTATTATTAGTAGTAGTAGTAGTAGTAATAGTATATTAGTAGTAGTAGTAGTAGTAGTAATAGTATATTATTATTAGTAGTAGTAGTAGTAGTAATAGTATATTAGTAGTAGTAGTAGTAGTAGTAATAGTATATTATTAGTAGTAGTAGTAGTAGTAGTAGTAGTAATAGTAGTAGTAGTAGTAGTAATAGTAGTAGTAGTAGTAGTAGTAGTAGTAGTAACAGTAGTATTATTAGTAGTAGTAGTAATAGTATATTATTATTATTAGTAGTAGTAGTAATAGTAGTATTAGTAGTAGTAGTAGTAGTAGTAATAGTATATTAGTAGTAGTAGTAGTAGTAATAGTATATTGTTATTATTATTAGTAGTAATAGTAGTAGTAGTAATAGTATATTAGTAGTAGTAGTAGTAGTAATAGTATATTATTAGTAGTAGTAGTAATAGTATATTAGTAGTAGTAGTAGTAGTAGTAGTAGTAATAGTATATTATTAGTAGTAGTAGTAATAGTATATTATTATTATTAGTAGTAGTAGTAGTAGTAGTAATAGTATATTAGTAGTAGTAGTAGTAATAGTATATTAGTCGTAGTAGTAGTAGTAGTAGTATATTAGTCGTAGTAGTAGTAGTAGTAATAGTATATTAGTAGTAGTAGTAGTAATAGTATATTAGTCGTAGTAGTAGTAGTAGTAGTATATTAGTCGTAGTAGTAGTAGTAGTAATAGTATATTAGTAGTAGTAGTAGTAATAGTATATTATTATTATTATTATTATTATTATTATTATTATTATTATTATAAGCGTTATTATAAGCGGTAGAAGTTGAATTTTCTGCCCGAGTAACTTTGTCAAAAACAAAACCGCATCAGAAAAGTGTGTGAAAGTAAACTCTCGGTTTTATGATGTGTTCTCACACAACAGAAGTTAATTGCCCACACAGTGCTGTACACACACCGATTGTGAAACTAATTAGATATCACATATTTAATCCAAACACACTCTGACAAAGCAGGACGGGGAAAAAAGGACAAACATGTTTTTCTTATTCCCGTATACGTAGCTTCTTAGATGAGAATCTGATAAATCAATGTCGATCTATTACCAGCAGAACTGTACTATAAATAAACACCGGCGCCTCGGCTTTGTTTACAAGGACGGGGAAAGATGAGAATTGAAAATCAGATCAGAGAGAGAGAAAGAAAGAAAGAAAGAAAGAATCAAACGGAAAGCTCACTGTTCTAACCCCGAACACATTCATAAGGCATTATACACACTGTTATAATTCACTGCTAAAAATCCATTCCACTGTACAGCTTTCTTTATTTATACCGTTATCACTATAAACTGTTAACAGTAGTGTTCACAGCACAGTATATATCACCATGCACAGAGCACTGTGAGAGGATATAATGGTGATATAATCCGCTATAAGCACTGCTTACGGCACAGTGCGTTCTTTCAACAGTGTGTAACTGCATTAGAACATGTTGTGAATGTAATTAATAAGTCTAAATTTCAGCATTATCATAACATCACCGTTATAAACCTGTTCTAACAGTTTTAGCAGGTAGCAAAAAAAAAACGCAAAGAAAACACATAAACTACAAT
>NC_030426.2:26506198-26543698 GCF_001660625.3 Ictalurus punctatus | reverse complement strand
AGAGAGATAGATAGATCAATAGAGAGATAGATAGATAGATAGATGGATAGAGAGATAGATAGATGGATAGAGAGATAGATAGATGGATAGAGAGATAGATAGATCAATAGAGAGATAGATAGATGGATAGAGAGATAGATAGATGGATGGATAGAGAGATAGATAGATGGATAGAGAGATAGATAGATAGTTGGATAGAGAGATAGATAGATAGTTGGATAGAGAGATAGATAGATGGATAGAGAGATAGATAGATGGATAGAGAGATAGATAGATGGATAGAGAGATAGATAGATAGATGGATAGAGAGATAGATAGATGGATAGAGAGATAGATAGATAGATGGATAGAGAGATAGATAGATAGTTGGATAGAGAGATAGATAGATGGATAGAGAGATAGATAGATGGATAGAGAGATAGATAGATGAATAGAGAGATAGATAGATGGATAGATAGATAGATGGATAGAGAGATAGATAGATAGATGGATAGAGAGATAGATAGATGGATAGAGAGATCGATAGATAGATAGATGGATAGAGAGATAGATAGATGGATAGAGAGATAGATAGATAGATGGATAGAGAGATAGATAGTTGGATAGAGAGATAGATAGATGGATAGAGAGATAGATAGATAGATGGATAGATAGATTGATGGATAGAGAGATAGATAGATGGATAGAGAGATAGATAGATGGATAGAGAGATAGATAGATGGATAGAGAGATAGATAGTTGGATAGAGAGATAGATAGATGGATAGAGAGATAGATAGATGGATAGAGAGATAGATAGATGGATAGAGAGATAGATAGCTAGAAATAATGATTAGCTGAAGATTAGAATGAAATTTGTGTTGTAATAAAGCAGATTGTTATTGTAGTTATTATAGTCATGAGAGATTAAGTCATTATTTCTGCATGAGATGCTGACAGATGCTCACGGTCTTTCGGTGAAGCGGTGAAAAGAGCAGAGCTGCTGAGGTATTTAGCACATAACACTCAAAAGGCCAGTAATGTGACAAGCTGCTAAGTTTGTGTTAATGTTGTCAGCACATCACACACCTTTTTATTTCATTATATATTTATTATAGTGACACAGTAATAAAACTTATACTAATTTCTGATTCGGCATTTTTCTCGTGACTCATTTGCTTTTTCTTCCAACAAGTTCAATAAATAAACCACAGACGGCTCCAGAATTATTGGCTCCCTTGTCAAAGATGTTTTTATTTTTTAAAGGTGTAAGAAAAATTGTATCAAAAACAAATGAGTTCATTAACAAACAACAAACAGTCTTGCGCCATGTGGAAATTGAGTTAGGTCAACCAGCACAATAGTTTAATTAAAAACCCATTCAAACTAAAAAGCACTGTAAAATGTTGCCTCGTCACTGACATGTCTTTGCTAACAGCTGCATGATTCTGATGAGCAGCCATTTAAATGCGGCTCGATTTTGGTTTTAATCCAAATGAAAACAAAGCTAATAATTCAGAAGTGCCAATTTGTCAGATTTGCAACAAAAAATGACTCAAGGCCAAAAACACTGAGCTTTCAGGTGGCTATTTAGATATCAGTGAGATTGTAGCAGAGTGTTCCTGTTAATATTGTGACGAAAAAGCGTCGCTATTCAATAAGGCTTACAACGTAATAGTGGCATAAAACGGACAAAATGGAGGAAGACAACCTGTGTTGTAATTTATTGCAAGACTATGCTTAATCTGTTTACAGAAAACTGACTCCCGGCGAATTTTCAAGGCAAACACAAGCTGTGCGACTCGACGGTACTTTAGGTTAAAAGCAGTGATGATGACTTGCTCTAGGCGTCACACCTGCAGAGAAAATAATAACCATAGCCTCGCAGAGAGAGTCTGAGAAATATTCCCAGAGTCTCTGATGGACTGGATGTGTCAATTAGTTGTGTAATACCTCCACGCTCCAGCAGTACTCTATTACAGTATTTAAAATAAATAAATAAATACATGAATGAATGAATGAATGAATAAACACTTCTGGCCTCTCAGAGGCTGCTGAACAATACACTTAAATAACATTCAGAATCACTCTTGCTGCTTGAGGCAAACTTCTGAAGTGTCAAAATGGCACGACTAACATGCTTAAATAACCTGGTGTCGTATGCACCTTTCAGTTTTCTCAAGGTTTCGCCACAGTATAAACATTTCTGATTTTATCAACCCATCGCATTTGATGTAAGGCGGCTTCGTTTAACAATCACCGTTAACTGTCCAGGTGTCGGCAGGAACGTTCATCATGCTCTTGTTCCTTGCACTGCTTTTACGTGTTCATCACCACTGCACCCGCAGTAGTCGCCAGAACAGAGGTCCTTCGTTAGACATGCAATGTGACAGCTTGAAGGCTTCTGCGTGACTAAGTATGTGGTATTTTTATTCTACAGTGCTGTAGATAAATGGTCTGCACTTATATAGCGCTTTTATCCAAAGTGCTTTACACCGTGTTTCATTCACCCTTTCACACACACACACTCTCACACCAACGGTAGCAGAGCTGCCGTGCAAGGCGTTAACTTGCCATCGGGAGCAACTTGGGGTTCAGTCTCTTGCCCAAGGACACTTCGGTATGTGGAGTCATGTGGGCCGGGAATCGAACCGCCAACCCTACGATTAGTGGACACCCCGCTCTACCACCTGATCCACAGCCGCCCTTTATATAGAGATAAATACTCTGGAGTTGGGCCTCTGGAGTTGACTCAGACTCTAGAGCCAAGCAATCTGGACTCAGGACAGACTCTATAGTTTGGGAATCTTGACTTGACTCTAGCTCTACAGCTGGGGACTCTGGACTTGATTCAAACACTACAGTTTGGGATTCTGGCATGGAAAATAACTACAAGACTTGAGACTCTGGAGACAATTGTTTTTTTTTATCTTTATCTTTTACTCTTTTATGGTTTGGGACTCTAAAGTTTACCCAGAATTTAGAGCCAAGAATTTAGAACTCAAGACAGACTCTATAGTTTGGGACTTGACTTGACTTGACTCTGGACTTGATTTGACACTGGACTTGACTCCAGCTCTACAGCTGGGGACTCTGGACTTGATTCAGACACTACAGTTTGGGATTCTGGCATGGAAAATAACCGTAAGGCTCTTTTATAGTTTGGGACTCTAAAGTTTACTCAGACTCTAGAGCCAAGCAATCTGGACTCAAGACAGACTCTACAGTTTGGGACTCAACTTGATTTGACTCTGGACTTGACTCCAGCTCTACAGCTTGGGATTCTGTAGTCACCTGTGAATCTATTCTCAAGTGGAAATGAACTCTACTGGTTAGGACTCTGGAGTTGAGTCAGACTCTTGAGTTTAGGACCCTATAGTTAACTCAGACACAAGGGGTAGAGACGCTACAGTTTAGAACTCTGGACTTGGCATAGACTAGTTTGTGACTCTGGAGTGCAAAATGACTCTGGAGAAGAGTCAGACTGTTTTAACCCTGTAGTCTAATCTAGACCTGGGAATGCTGGATTTGATTCTAGCACTAAAAATTGGGACTCTGGGTTTGATTCTACAGTTTGGGACTCTGATGTAGAAAAGAACTGCATGGCTTAGTACACTGGAATGAGTGTGATTCTTTTATGGTTTTGAACTCTAACGTCAACTGAAAACCTACAGTGTGGGATTCTGGATTTCACTTCAGCTCTACAGCTTGGGACTCTGGGGTGGAAATGAACCCATAAGGACTCCAGACTGTTTTATGGTTTTGGACCCTGCACTCAACTGGACTTGACACATAATTACAGTTTGGGATTTTGGTCTTGACACAAACTCTACACTTTAATGCAGAGTCTTATGCTTGGGATTCTGGAATGGAAAAGAACTCTACGGTTTGGGATTTTAAAGATGAGTCTGGAAGCTTTTATATAGTTTAGGACTCTAAAGTTAACTCCAACTCCAGAGCTAGGAAATCTGAAATTCACACAGATTCCACAGTTATGGGCCTCTGAATCTGACTCTACTTCTATTGCTTGAGACATTGGAATCATTATAGTTTGAGACTCTATAGAACTCTATCCTCTGGGATTTGTGGAACGAGTTAGATTGTTTTTTTGTTTAGGCCCCTATACTCAACCCTAGAGCTAGGAACTGTGGAATTGACATTTTGGACTTGATTCAGACTCTATGGTTCGGCACTCTGAATTGGTTTTGGTTTAGTACTTGATGGCTTGGGGACACGAGTCGATTCAGACACTGAGCCTATAGACACTGGACTGAACTCAAGCTCTATGGCTTGGGACTCCAGAGTTGACTTGGACTTGACCGCTTGGGAGCCTGCACTTGACTCAGACTCATAGTGTCAACATTAATAGTCCTGATAACTTGTTCGTTTGCTGGCTCTTCTATTCATCGCATTGATTACATTTTAACTGATGTTAAATTTTAAGAGTAAAAGCAGTTCACAGTTTATGTGCAAATCTCAGCATGAGTACACCAAAGTAAAGCCAGTTCACTCGTTATTCATTTCCCTCTCTGAGGTCCTGCAAGTGACCGATACAGTAATAGAACAAAACAATTTAACCTCCATACGGAGTTCGCTATCTGTGCAATTTCATCTTCGTGTGCCTCCTGGTCTCATTGAGAGAGTAAAGAGCCTCTGCTATGAGACACACAGATAATGTGTCTGGTCAAGCTCGGTCACTCTAATCAAAGACTCATTACACATGCCTCCCACTTCTCTCTCATACACACACATGCACACACTCATGCTGGAACTAACCAACACCAGCAACAAATGATCCCAATTTTCCCACCTATCCTTGGGAGAAAGAAGGGCTAAATATGCATCCACCTTCTGTAAAGTTTGATTAAACAGGTGAGTGCTGGTGATTGCCACTGGGAAATCATTAAGCCACTGATTATAGCAAATGAGAAGGAGAGGGACAGGAGATATGCAAGAAAAGCAGTCCTGGGGACTTAGCCAATGATTTATTACGAGGCCAAGGTAATTCTAGAAACTGTGGGGGTCCTTTAAAAAATGCATGAGGACTTTCTGACCTATTTTGTTTTGATCAATGTTCATAGCCATTATGTTAGAACCCTACAATACAGGGCTTACCTTTTCGAAATGGCTGTAAATATGACCTCTTATAACGTTTCTTCTAAGACCGTGGGATGTAAAATAACAAGCTAGCTGGTAGGATAGCTGCTTGCAAAATATGTGTCAGATTTCTAGAAAACGTTTAGATCAGGTGTATTCCTGACTCGTTAAAGCTTTGTTGCGTTACGCGGGCGAAAAAGCAGCACAATTTCTATTTTTTATCCCTATAACACTGTATCAGGCCTAAAAAGCCAAGTTACCATACCAATTTTGGCAAAATACTAAATGATACCAAGAAAGTTGACGTGTTCCAGATTTGATGTCGGTATCTCTAGATGCTTGATGCAAAAATGAAACAAAGTTATTGATATATTACTTTTGGGCTTGCAGTCATCATCCTTAATTAATTCGTCATTACAGCCACCATTCCTCACTCTCCCACTTCTACCTTTCACTCCTTTTCTTGCGCCAACTTTTGTTTTCGGATTCTGAATAGGTAAGCTCTCTTCATTTTAACATGATAATGAGACTAGGTCCCTTCAGGTGGGCTTCCTGAGATACTATTTTGACATTTTGAATGCTCAGTGCTTGGGCCCCTAGGCAATTCCCTGCCTTTTCTGTCTTGTAGCAACACCTCTGCTCATAGATAAGCTGAACACAGAGATGAATTTTGTGGGTGAATCAGGATGCTGGGAGAAGATGACAAGTAACACTGTTGAGAAACAACGAGTGACACAAAGAGAAAAACAAGCTAGACAAGCGAGAGAATAGGGAAAAAATAAGATAAGACGAGAAAAAATATGTAAAGCTCTTCAGGTTGCTTTAAACTATGTTCAGTGTGTGTGTGTGTGTGTGTGTGCGTGAGAGAGGGTGTGTGTTTTATACCTGCGGTTGTATCCCCATTGAGATGCTAATTGCAAATCAGCTTTTGAGGCAGGTGGCCAGGGAACAGGCAAAGACAGGAAGAGATGAAAAAAAAAGATATATAGGAAATAGAGATTGATGCGTGAAGAGAGAGCACAAAGCAGGAAGAGCAGCCATGGACATTAATAGCAAGACATTTCCTGTTTGCTTCTTTTCCTTTTGTCCTATCTCAGCTTGCCTCTGATGTACAGTGTTAAATCTATAAAAAGAGAAATAATATAATAAAGCAGGATGTGGTGAATAATCGCCCGTGCCACATTTCAGTGGGATGTCAATAGGACGGGATTTAAAATGCAACTCCTGATTAAAGAAGCAGTCTTTGTTTGGAAACCGGTTACAGCGGGGGGAAATAAGTATTGAATTTGTCAACATTTGTTTCAGTAAATATATTTCCAATGAGTTTATTCACATGAGATTTTCACCAGACATCAGTATCAACTCAAGAAATCCGCAAATATAAAGAATTCACAACATTAAAGTCTGTAAATAAAGCTGTGTGGAATAAAGTGGAATGACACGGGGAAAAAGTACTGATCGGAAAAAAGTACTGAAAAGTACTGAACGGAAAGGTATGGCAAGGAACCAGCTGAAATCCATAAGTAATTATCCAGGATGATGAAGATGAGACGTGGGTGGAGCTTCCAGCAGGACAACGATCCAAATCATACAGCAAAGGAAACTCTCCATTGGTTTCAGAGAAATAAATGAAGGTGTTAGAACGGCCCAGCCAATCACCTGACTCGAATCCAACTGAACAAGATTTAAAGACGATACGTTTAGAAGAACGGGCCAAAACCACACCTGAATACTGCGACCCATTCGTTTCTTCATACAGGAAGCGTCTTGAAGCGTCATTACAAACAAAGACTTCTCCACCAAGTATTAAATTCATTTCAGTTAGTGTGTTCAGTACTTTTTTCCCGTGTCCTTCCACTTTATTACGCATAACTTCATTTATGGACTTTAATGTTTGGATTTCTTTATATGTGTGGATTTCTGGAGTTAATACCAAAGGCTGGTGAAAATTTCATGTGAATAACCTCACTGGAACTATATTTACTGAGAAAAGAAAGTGGAAAGGAGGCAGTGACTAATGAATGAATTATTACACATTTAGCTACAAACAGTTCTGTAAGGAGCCTGTAAAAAAATCGCTAGTAAGATTTGCTTCCACAACAAGGACCAGTCGGTGAGAATAAAAGCCTCTGTACTCTGCTTAATCATGCATTCAGGTAGTATATATATTTTTTTAAATAAATAATTTACAAACACGACAAAAAGGCAATTTAGCACGGAGCTACTACCCACAGTATCCTGCTATAGGTGGGGGTGGACGGAACTGGTGTAATAAGGTACTGTAGAGAATGACAGAAAGCCAGAAAGCTCTTCAATTAAAATCCGGATGAGGAGCTGCAGTCGCGGCACGGAGGCTCACTCATCAAAAGCAAAACAAGTCTAGCGTCCCGGGCCTCTGGGCAAACTGTAAACACAGCCTCGTCAAGCTTCTTTATCTTAAAGCTGGAACCTAAGCCTGGGCTCAGGTACCTGATCCCGGACGGCGATGGCTTTCCGTGACACGCATGGGGAGTTACGTTTAGGTTGGACTTAAAGGTAATATACTGTAGATAATGTCAGACCAATTAAACGAGCAGTGTTTAATATGTACCGTATGTTTCTATAGACAGCGTTCCGCGCCGGTCGCTCAGGAACGCGTTCTGTGATAGTAACGTCTATGATCCGCTATAACACACTACTCGTAATCTGATCTCAGAGTCAAATCGGACACATCTTAACACATCATACAATTTAGAATATTATATTTCACACAGTTGTATTGAGCAGGAATTACACTGTACTGCATGAGTTAATAGAGATAAAACTTTGAATAATAAACAATTGACTTACTGCCATAGACATAGAACTATGAATTACAGGCTATTCAAACTGGAACAAAGTTTCTAAAATGCATCTTCATAAATATAACCATATATATATATATATATATATATATATATATATATATATATATATATATATATATATATATATATATATATATATATATACACACAGCAGCAGCATCTGCAACAAATGCAGTAAGCAAACAACTCATTAATCATGTGGCTCTGATCCACAGGAAGAACTCACAGGGAAAAGATTTCGCTACGCTGTACATTGATTTCCTATTTTTGTTTCTCCACATTATAATGTGTGTTCTGTCTCAAGGTTCAGTACAAAGATGTGGATTATATTTAGTCTTCCAGAATTCAACCTCAACGGCGTTATATAATGTATACAGCGTTAAAGAATTCGGTCCTAACGACAACCTGAAGACCCCCTAAATCCAAGCCTTGAGAAGAACGAAATTCAATTCAATTCAATTTAATTTTATTTGTATAGCGCTTTTTACAATAGACATTGTCTCAAAGCAGCTTTACAGAAATATCAACACGGTATACAGATATTAAAGGTGCGAATTTATCCCAACTGAGCAAGACACTGAGTGGCGACGGTGGTGAGGAAAAACTCCCTAAGATGTTTTAAGAGGAAGAAACCTTGAGAGGAACCAGACTCAGAAGGAACCCGTCCTCATCTGGGTCACAACAGATACTGTGAAAAAGTTCATTATGGATTTATATGAAGTCTGTATGGCGTTAAAACGAAGGCCCTTCTGTTGTCCCAGCCAAATATTTGTTGAACGTCTTACTGTACCGCTTCCGCGGTGGTGTGCTGTTTGATTGTATTTTAGGCCCAGCTGCAAATAATTACTTTGTCAACAGATGGCTTGAAATATGCACAAATTAACTCCTATGCTAATACTGCTCTCTTAATTAGCATCACTCTCAGGGCATATTATAATAAAAGGAGCGGAGTAATTGTGCAGCACTTCCTCCTTAAATGCATTCAATTGGTACGTGTCTATACTGGAAGTGGAAACGGTTAATAATTCTCACCAAGCTCCAGATGAATCCCAGCGACAAAGGAGTTCAGGAAGAACATGAAGATGACTATGGAGAGCACCGAAGCACATTTCACCAGCAGGACTTTATCTGTGATTCTGTGCTGTACAAAAGAAGAAGAAAAAAAGAGTGCGAGAGAGAGAGAGAGAGAGAGAGAGAGAGAGAGAGAGAGAGAGAGAGAGAGCAAATCAGTGAAGGAGGAGAGAGATACAGTAGACTGGCCTCTCTCCAACACCAATTATGTTCTCTCAGGCATAATCAGAGAATTTTAGTCCTCCTTCTCTTCAATGTGACGATAACAGCAGAACAGGAAAGGAACTGTCAAGTGGGGTTACTCCGGGAACTGTGTGGGCAGGAAGAACATCATCACTGTGATTCATTTAAATCTCTTTTTTTTTTTATTATTATAATCATTGTCATCTTTACCGTTTTCTGTAGCTCCTGGATGTTGCTCTCCCAGTTTTTGTCCTCTTGGGATATTTGCCTAAGAAGGATAGAAACGTCTAAATGTGCAATCACGCTGTATCGGAACACAGTTAAGTGGAGGAATTACAGAATTAAGCTCCCTTTAAACAGGATTCGTTGGCACCGTGTCTGTTTTTAGTCCCCAGTCGAAATCGATAATATTCCTACAGACCGGACCAACGTTGTACGGCGTACTGAAAATAACCCAAGGTAGTGTGAAAGAACAAATGAATGAATGAATGAATAAATAAATAAATAAATAAATAAATAAGTCCTCTATTTCCGGAAACCACATACGTCTCGTCCTGTTTCGAGACTGTTAGTGTATGTTAGTGTATGCGCTGACGCTGGAGACTCCTTCCATAGATGTTAAATAAGCGTCTCCTTACAAAAAAAACATCACCATATCAACAATTACACATCTTTTTTTTTTTGACACATTTTTTAAGAAAATATGTTTATTATTATGCTTAGTTTATGTGGTGCTTCTGCCATACACGTCTCTGTGAACATGATAAAAAGTGAAATGGGCCTGTATTATGTAGCGTGTTAATTCTGTCACACTTTACTTCAGGGGAGTGATCGTATGGCCGTATAATGCCTACATAAACCTTCATAACGGACAGTGATATTTAGTCCTACCGTATACATACATACGGCAAGAACGAAGCAGGACGAACAGTAGAGCACTCCACTCTACTCTGTAAACATTTATAAGGGTATATTGACTGTTTAAACCTTCATTATAGTCTTTAAGACACTTGATGGATTCTGGAATGTTTGTGTCTGTTTACGTCAGGTGTCATGACGAGCTTGTGCCTGTGTCATGTCGTCCGACGAAAACTATTGCGTCCGTAGTTATTGTATTCTATCCGATTGTCCTGTAGTCCTATGAACACGCTTTAAGAAAGATGATTCATTTCGACAGCGAGCAGTTAAACACATCCCATCGGTTGGGGGGAAAAAAAAAAAAAAAAAACTTATCCTGTCTTAATAGTCCTTCAGAAGTTTATAATCCTATAAGTACTACATATGTGCCTTTTGCTTAATTTTAATATTTGTATTTGCTCATAAAAGTGTTAGAAGAGCTGTTAACTGTTAGCACGGACTTTTACCCCGCAGCCTTACTGACCTCCTCTAAACATGGCCTGGGAAAATATGACACCGAGATTGATCGTGTCATAACGGTCGAACGGTGGAGATGAGGTTACTGTAATTATCCCACAATTACACTTTCATATTGAACCACTCCAAACAAATGGCTTCATAAGCGCTTCTTAAAATGGTTTGTCCTGAGATTAGAGTATTACGGGCTGCTATAAGGTTATGTACAATCAAAGTACCCTGATATATCCTGGACTAAAAAATGGCATAAAATTGGTTCAGTCCTTCAAGCGAAATTGCGACAGTCCCTGATTACAATGACACCCCAAAGTGAGGAGGACCGGACTCGTACCGGAGTCAGAGTGATTTAAACGCAGTGGGGTTCACGCCCTCGTACCTGATTAGTGAGTATTTCTATCGGAGACCTGGAGTTCGACTCAGATTGTGCTGTTCAGTGGTGTGTGAACGAGTCACGCTTAGATCAGAGGCTTCGAGTGATCCATCGGTTATGGACGGTACTGGATAATGACCAGGACTTTAAGGCTGTATATACATTGTAGGCCTTGAAGCGTAATTCCAATATATTGACAACCGATCTGATTTCTCGTCTCGTCTCGTGTCTTTACGTAACACATAAAAACCGGGACCCGTATCCGATTCCCGTGTTTATTCCACGCCAAAATGAAAAGAGGGAAAAGAGCTCAGGATTCACCTAACCCCCTGCTGTAGAAGAGATCGCTTTCATACGGTTCCTTCAAAATATGTTAACAGGTCATCAAAACATCATACGAGTCCTAATGGAGGAGGAAAATGCGCCCCACTGCTGCTCCGTCAAACACCGCATTACTTCTGCCGACATCAATCTCACCGGTAATGCGGTCGAGGCTGAGAAGTCAGGAGTGGTGATATGGAGACGACGCCTTTGATGATGAGTGTGAAATGTCCAGATGAATAGAGAAACTAGAGCTGTAGGAGTCGTGTCTGGTCTCGAGACCATTTCTGCACTGACTCGGACCGTCTCAGACTTGCTGGCATTTGTACTCGGTCTTGGGCATCTTGCTAAAGACTGTAAAATAATGTTGGTGTCGTCTTTTCTTTTCACACTTGACAGGAAGTCATTTCTTCCTCAAGAAAACAGCCTGATTATGGGCACAATGCACGGACGAAGCCGGCTAGTCGAAGTCAAGGCCTCAAAAAGGTTTTGATGGTTTTCTTGAACTTGACTCGGTTCCACAGTGTCAGTTGGACTTGACCTCGGCTTGGCCTTGACCCCCATTAAGAATCCTTCTTGACTCAGTCTCAGCTAGTCTTGGTCTTGGTCTTGACTACAGCCAAAATGACCATATATCAGACATGTTTCTGATTTAGAAACTCATTTGAATGGGAAAAAATCCGATCTGAGATTTTTACGCAACGATATCGGTTATCGCAATATCGCAACGGATTGGTTGGCAACATAAATGTAGCCTATGAGCTTTTTTCTGCTCGGTGATGTTTTAATCATCGTTCATTCTGAGAAATATTTGCGTGCGGTGTGTGCGGTACCTCTGGAAGGTCTGGAGCTTCTTGCGCAGGAGACTCTCCAGGTTGAGAACCTTCTGCATGAGAAGACACTTGACAGCAGTCTCCTCTCGGCTGGCGGGGTTGATCCTCTGCGCCGTCTGTCTCCACACCAGAATCTCGTGTTTCAGCTCTGCAGAAAAGACAAAAAAAAAAAAAACCAACAGAGAATTTTCTTTTCATCCACGCCTAAAATGAGCAGCACTCTTCTGGGAATACGCGCGTGGCAGAAAGCCGCTGCCTCGCATGGATGATGTGTTATTCTTTAACACAATAAAGATAGTGGGAAATAAAGTTCTCACTATGGTCCTGATTCATTTATGGGGTTGAGAACGCTCCTCTCTCGCTGTGTATTCAATCAGCTTTTATATATTTAAGTGCATCCCACATGCTCAAAGCCTTTTTAAAGCTTTTTTTACATATTTATTTCTGGTGTCATATTGAACGCAGGAGCAGTGGGAAGCTGGTAATGGCGATGCGGATGCTGTGAGCGCGGGTCCATTTGCACTACAGCAAACACTGATGATATCGGATGCGTAAAAGTCAGTTTCGTCAACAGGATCGGACCGGATCTCCGTCAGCGGAAGCGTATTCTGTCTGCCGGTGCTGTTTTGGAGAGAACTGAGACTACTGAGAGGCTGAATTCAGGATTATTCGGGATTCTTCTTGGTCACAAGTTTGATTCATTTTCTATAAGAGCAGCTCTGACTTTAGCGGCGATGCACATCACGGATTCTATTCGTTTCTATTTACTTAATATAAATATATTAACGCGCTCGTCATAATACGTCGCCATTCCCTCATTCGCAGGGACTTGTATCACAGAAGCTCCACGTAAACAAATGTAAAAGACGTGTAGTTGTGGATATCGTGACGTTTCCCGTACGGAGATTGTAAACGTACGTAACATTTACGGAAGGAGTCTCCGGTGTCAGCGCATTGCTGCAGTCTAACGCTGTAACGTTACGTTTAAGGAGTTTTTGAGGTGTACAGTTGCTATAACATAAGTGAGAACAGGAACTAAATTGCTTTGAAAATGTTCTGTAAACAGATAAAAAGTATGACGTGTCAGTTTAAAAAAACATTTTTATAGGAACCCATTATAGGAAAACTTTGGGGGGGAGACAGTAGCTCCGCCTCACTGATTATTTTCCTATAACAGCACACCCCATTATGGTGTATTACTAAATTACTTGACACACAGTTTAGTTGAAATGCCTCATAGAGGAACAATATTATCCAGGCGGTTCTGGCAGCGGGAGCTCGTACCACGCACGCTGGCACCGCAGAGTCTCGGCTTTATAGATTTGAAATTGGACTGGCGTGGAGAAGCCACCAGCATGCATTGTGATGGTCTTCCAGATCGGACACACGGGCAGCGGATTGGTGAGATGTGTACCTCCTGTTGTCCTGAATCACTGCACTCGGCTTCTCCAATATACAGGCTGATAGTGTTTGCCCTGAACCCAATAACCTCATACAGGCAGAATGAAATAGGAACTCCGAACAGCAGACACTGTACAGGAAGACTCACAGAGGAAAAAAAACACTTGCCTTCCTGCCTTTTAAAGCAGAAATTCTTCTATTTATTGGGCGATGATGGCTAATAGATCCTGATTTACTGAGATCCAAAATAATGAGGCTCGTTGAGCTCTGAAAGAACAATTAAAAAGAACGAGAAATGTCCGAAAATGTCAAATACGATATGTTTTTTTTTGTTTTTTTTTAAACCCGAGAGTGTCTCTGTTCATTAAATAAAAGCATAAAAGTCGTTTGATTTGTGTTTGACTAACTAGCTTTAGACGGTATATAATACAGCTGCTACTGTTACAAATCAGACAGGCCACGCCCATGAGAAACAGACCGCCGGTGATAGTGTGAACGTGGGGTTAAGCAACAACAACAACAAAAAATGGATAACAGCACTGAGCTCACAGAGATCTACTGCTCAGCAGTCAATGCAACGTCCTTTGTAACTGTACCATAAAAAGTTCTTGAAAGGGTTCCTGCGGTGAAAGTAATCATGTCTATGCTGCACACAATTACAAAACCCTCAAAATGTCCCACTGGTCAACAGCACACGGACGTCTCTCGGACTTAAAAATATTCAAATCGCCAGGCATCCACCCCGACTTTAATTACTTTATTACTTTTTCGATCCCACTTTCACACTGATTTCCTGTCAGCAGGCTTCTAATGACATAATTCACTTGGTGTTAACGTACACGCATGTAAATTTCCATGGCTGAAATGATTCCTGGGATGAACTGATTTAAACTGCAGAAGTGCCCACTGTGACTCGAGCCTCGAGCGAAACGGGACGGAAACATTATGACTCAGGAGAAAGGCTTTTGAGACTCTTCTGGATGAATGCCAGCGGTGAGACCTTCAACAGCAGAATTCAGAAAAATCTGTATTCCGAGAAGAACCGCTGCGTATAAAGAGGGTTATCGAAGAGGAACTATTATGTGAATAGCCTGTAATCTTCATTCCATTGTATCACTCTCAGGTGTGCTGAGGAAGGCTCAGGTGTGGAATGAGATTGGAGAGAAAATGGAGAAGGTGCAGCTGTGATGAAGTGTCTCGTGGAAGGAGAGCTGATTACGAGGACAGTGTCTGAGACCTCTAGGAGAGCTCAGGGTCTGGGATTTCAACTTCGGCCATCACGTGCGCCATCGTCAGAACCAGTGATTCTCCTAAACATGGTTCTGAGTTAGTGGTTCTTCTCTGGGAATTACTCCTGATGTTTCTGGATGTTTTATATCTTTTGGTCCTGGTTCTGGGTTTTTGGGGCCTTTCTGTTACATGGTTCTCCTAAACCTGGTTCTGGGTTTTTGGGGCCTTTCTGTTACATTGTTCTCCTAAACAAGGTTCTGGGTTTTTGGGGCCTTTCTGTTACATGGTTCTCCTAAACATGGTTCTGGGTTTTTGGGGCCTTTCTGTTACATGGTTCTCCTAAACCTGTTTCTGGGTTTTTGGGGCCTTTCTGTTACATGGTTCTCCTAAACAAGGTTCTGGGTTTTTGGGGCCTTTCTGTTACATGGTTCTCCTAAACATGGTTCTGGGTTTTTGGGGCCTTTCTGTTACATTGTTCTCCTAAACATGGTTCTGGGTTTTTGGGGCCTTTCTGTTACATTGTTCTCCTAAACATGGTTCTGGGTTTTTGGGGCCTTTCTGTTACATGGTTCTCCTAAACAAGGTTCTGGGTTTTTGGGGCCTTTCTGTTACATGGTTCTCCTAAACATGGTTCTGGGTTTTCTGGGGCCTTTCTGTTACATGGTTCTCCTAAACAAGGTTCTGGGTTTTTGGGGCCTTTCTGTTACTTGGTTCTCCTACACATGGTTCTGGGTTTTTTGGGGTCTTTCTGTTACATGGTTCTGAGTCTCAGGAGTTTTTTTTTTTTAATATAAACATGGTTCCTGGGTCTTTTATGACCCTTGTTCTGGATGAATGTGTGTGATGAACTCCACAGATGATCAAGAAGAAGGAAGGCGGAGGCAGGCTTGAGAAAACTCAATTCTTTATTTTGCTCTGTTGTTCTTTTCCCGCTTTTCAGCATTCTTTTTCTTTCTTTTTAACATACGCAGGCACACATAAACACATAATTCACGTTGTGCTGGTCTCTCCCTCTCTCTCTCTCTCTCTCCCTCTCTCCCTCTTATCCTCACCTCATTTCATTGCACAGAAAACATTCATTAAGAGAATTCCCCACAGGTGTGCATTCCTTACCACTCGCCTTCTCCAGCTCCGCCCCCATTCACAAACCGGAGCTTGTCCGCCCCCACATATACCCCCGCTGCCACTCAGGCCGGGAAGCCACCCAGCCTGCCGCCGTTGGAGTGGAAAAGCCCATTTTCTCACGAGACACTGGAGTCTAGGGGATCTGCCAATATCTCTTTGTTAAATCCAGTGTCGAATAAAAACGAGCCACGCCTAACCCATCGAGCAGTTCATCAATGTAAGGCACTGGGTATGCGTCAAATTTAGACCCTGCGTTGACTTTTCTAAAGTCCACACAAAACCGAACTGTCCCGTCAGTCTTGGGAACTAAAATCACCGGGCTGCTCCAGTCACCGTGGGACTCCTCAATTACCCCCATGTCGCGTATAGCATCGAGTTCATCCCAAACTACATTTTTTGTGTTGGGGTAGCCGATAGGGACGGCTGCGCACCACCACCCCGGGGTCGTCTCAATGTGGTGCTCTATGAGTGTAGTGCGACCAGGGAGAGGCGAGAACACAGAAAATTCCACCTGTGATTTACTAACGTCTGTGATTTAGAGTGGAGAGGGGTGGCCTCCATACAGGACGGGGGGATTGGAGTGCTGATTTTAGATTGAGCTCCGGTCCTAGCTCCTCCCTCTAGAAAATGACTGTCGCCAAAACCACGGGAACCGTCTCCCTCCATGGTTTTAGGAGGTTAAGATGGTAAATCCGTCGTGCCCCTTACTTCACCCATTCACCTTACTTCATAGTCGACGCCCCTGACTTACCGTGTAACCTCAAAGGGCCCTTGCCACTTGGCGAGTAATTTAGAGCTCGACGTGGGTAACAAAACGAGCACTTTTTCTCCCGGCGTGAACTCTCGTAGCCGAGCGACCCTGTTATACAGCCGGGACTGACCTTCTTGCGCCTGTAGCAAATTCTCCGGTGTTATGTGGCTTAAGGTCAAGTCCCTCCTCCCAATTTTCCCAACTGATGTTGAGCTTGCGACGCTTGCGTCCCTACAATAATTCGAACGGGGAAAACGCCGTTGAGGCTTGCCGCGTTCAGGTATCGCGTTGTGTGGTCCTGTAAAACTAACACAAAGCGATGCCCTCGTGCAGATCAACCTGATGGCCTGACGAGGTTCATACCAATCCTTTCAAAGGCGACCTCGATTAATGGGAGTGGGCGCAACGGTGCCATTGGGACGGCCGGTGCTCGTCTACGCCTCCGCCTCCGGGCTCCAGAAAACAGCTTCCGGGTCTTTTCAAACACTCGCAAACATAACTCCACTCTCATGGATACGTTTTCTTTACAGCAGGACACATCGAGCTGAAATATCAGCAGTGTCTTTGTTATGAATCCGACCAATCAAAACAGTGAGTTAAAAAAAAAGCATGACAAAGATAGATTACATCCCGCACACATTACGATATCAAGACCTTGATTCAGTATCTTGGGCCTTCATTAAGTCGTGCAACTGTTGAAGCACGGTATCAAAAATAACAATAAAATGCAAAATACCACAGTGTGTGTGGAACGTGGGATCATTTTGTTCAATTAAACCAGTGATTAATGTGATCATTACAACTAGGACTATTCGTGCAGCAAAATACAAAAACATATCATATTTATTTCAACTCTCACCATCTTCCCATTCATACATCGTTATATTACCGCTTCTAGTATTCATGTTTCAATCGTCTCTTGTACTAATGCGACACCATATCACATTTCAAAACTAAGAAATAACACAATTTCCTGCATTCTAAACGTGAGCGTTGGTGTTTAAAGTCAGCGGTCTAGACAATACCGAGAAACTTCATATTGAGTCTCTGATGCTTCTATTAAAACAGAAAAATCCAGCAAGCGTACACACAGGCGATGGCAAGCACCTGGACAAGGAGAGAAAAGAAAACCCACTTAAGCAGCTGCGTAACCCGACTCTGAAGACCAGGAACTTTCCCTGCTGATGTAGCTTTTAGAGTCAAGCTGCGCGACTTGAGCAATAATTTCTAACAAATCCTTCCTAACACAGGAAATACACGAGAACTTGCGAAATTTTTTCGATTTCGAAAAATCGTTTTTTTTTTTCCGATTTTTCAGAACATTATGTTATGACGTTATAGAGTTCGTGAATTACATAGCACGGTTTAATTCGTGCTTATTATTCTCAATGAAGTGCTTTGATCTTGAATTCTCACCTGGTGTAAACACACACACACACGCACACACACACACGCACACACACGCACAGCTAAAGCTTTCAGGTAAATCCCACACTGGATCTGTGTGCTGTTTATTCATGCTTATTAATGAGCTGCGTATGCATTATGCGCTCACTCTTTTGGAGAACACGCCTTTGGAGCCTTTCGAGAGGTCAACGTTCAAAGAACAAACATGTTTGATGTGGAGGGGACTTAAGAATGAGTGGATAATTAAAACTACACCTTTATTTTTAAGGTTTTGTGATCGCATGCAGAACATCTGACGTGTGTGTGTGTGTGTGTGTGTGTGTGTGTGTGTGTGTGTGTGTTTTATGAATTAAACATGTTTGTGTGTTCAAGGACATGATGTAAAATCCGAGAGCGCGCTCGTGTTGCTTGCGATCTTCTAAAACGGTGTTCATTTTTATTTTTTAAGTCTAAACAGTATCGTTAAATAAAACCGCAAAGCGTGTTCTCTTTTATTTCACTCCTTTGATTTCTTATTTAAGATTAAATACCTTGTAGTACGTAGTCTCTCCGAGGGTCGTCCCGCTGTGAGAATACTTACCAGAAACCTACAACAATGTAAAACCCTGCTATGGAAGCTAAGAACCCATAATGATCAAATGAACCCTTGAAGAAACCTTAAAGAAGCTTTTTTTTTTATTATTCTAAGTACTGAGATAGCTAAATGTCAAACTTCTGCTAGGTTTGATGTATTAAGAAGAAAACAACGAGCAATAATTTGGTTAATAATCTGTTACCCGGTTCGTAAACACACTCTTAGAAAAGAAGGGTTCTTGAAGATTCATTGGGTCTACTTGGAACTGTTTCTGACAGGAATACACTTGAAGCTTGAAGCACCGTTCCAGGGGGATAACCCATGCGGCAGATCGAGGATGAGTGGGAGCCATTTTGTTAAATGAAACCAAATTTGGCGGTCTAGACGTTATTGAAAAACCCCTGTCTCAGGCACTTCTAGTCAAGAGCAACCTCGGAGGTGTGAACTACACGCGGGTGAGTTTAATAATCCGAATGCAGAGCCCAGATAATCCACTTAAGCAGGTGCGCAACCCGACTCTGAATACGAGGAACTTCCCCCATGGAAATATTGACATACCCTTCGGACTTTAGTTGCTGATTCCGAGTACAGCGCATTGTGAACTACAGGTTCTCTTACTCCATAACGTCTCGGCTTTGGAATATCACTGCTGGTGCAATTGGAAAAATGCAGTTTAAAATTGTAAATGCAAGAAGAAGAAGAAGAAGAAGAAGAAGAAGAAGAAAATGAAGAAGTAGAAGAAAAAGAAGACGACAAAGAAGAAGGAATGAAGAAGGAAAAGAATAAGAAAATAAAATAGAAGAAAATGAAAATGAAGAAGAAGTAGAAGAGGAAAAAGAAGAAAATGAAGATGAAGAAATGAAGAAGGAGTAGAAGAAAAAATGAAAAAAAAAGAAATGAAGAAGAAGAAAATGAAGCAGAAGAAGTAGTAGAAGAAAAATGGGGGGGGAAATGAAGAAGAAGGACATGAAGCAGAAAAAGAAGTAGAAGAAAATGAAGTGGAAGAATAAAATAAGAAGAACTGAAGAAGAAGAAGGGAAAAAAGGATAAGAAAAAGAAGAAGAAAATGAGGAGGAAAATGAGGAAGAAGAAGAAATAAAGAAGAAGAATGAGAAGAAGAGGCAATAGAGAAGAAGAAGAAGAAGAAAAGAAGAAATAAAGAAGAAGAAGAAGAAGCAATAAAGAAGAAGAAGAAGAAGAAGAAGAAGAAGAAGAAGAAGAAGAAGAAATAAAGAAGAAGAAGAAATAAAGAAGAAGAAGAAATAAAGAAGAAGAAGAAATAAAGAAGAAGAAGAAGAACCAAGGAGCACTTTAAAGTTTCTACAAAAAAACATCCAACAAAGTGAATTTCATAAACGTTCAGATGGAACCTATTTTTGGAAACTAACAACCCCTAATTTCCCAAAGATCCCTTGAAAGCCCCTTTTTTGTGTATAACCTGCATCCGTGTGAGGTGCGCGCTCCAACCAGTGCTCATTATTACCTGTCAGGCGTTGGGTTCTGCTGGGTTGTGTGGGTTTGTGTTGGGTTTGTGTTGGGTTTGTGTTGGGTTCTGCTGGTTTGTGTGGGTTTGTGTGGGTTTGTGTTGGGTTGTGTTGGGTTTGTGTGGGTTTGTGTTGGGTTGTGTTGGGTTGTGTTGGGTTGTGTTGGGTTTGTGTTGGTTTGTATTGGTTTGTGTCGGTTTGTGTCGGTTTGTGTAGGGTTTGTGTTGTTTGTGTTGTTTGTGTTGGTTTGTGTAGGGTTTGTGTTGTTTGTGTTGTTTGTGTTGGTTTGTGTTGGTTTGTGTGGGTTTGTGTAGGGTTTGTGTTGGTTTGTATTGGTTTGTGTCGGATTGTGTCGGTTTGTGTAGGGTTTGTGTTGGTTTGTGTTGGGTTGTGTTGTTTTGTGTTGGTTTGTGTGGGTTTGTGTTGGTTTGTGTTGTTTTGTGTTGGTTTGTGTGGGTTTGTGTTGGTTTGTGTTGGTTTGTGTAGGGTTTGTGTAGGGTTTGTGTTGGGTTTGTGTAGGGTTTGTGTTGGTTTGTGTAGGGCTTGTGTTGGTTTGTGTAGGGTTTGTGTTGGTTTGTGTAGGGTTTGTGTAGGGTTTGTGTTGGTTTGTGTAGGGTTTGTGTTGGTTTTTGTAGGGTTTGTGTAGGGTTTGTGTTGGGTTGTGTAGGGTTGTGTAGGGTTTGTGTTGGGTTTGTGTAGGGTTTGTGTAGGGTTTGTGTTGGTTTGTGTAGGGTTTGTGTGGGTTTGTGTAGGGTTTGTGTTGGGTTTGTGTAGGGTTTGTGTTGGTTTGTGTAGGGCTTGTGTTGGTTTGTGTAGGGTTTGTGTTGGTTTGTGTTGGGTTTGTGTAGGGTTTGTGTAGGGTTTGTGTTGGTTTGTGTAGGGTTTGTGTAGGGCTTGTGTAGGGTTTGTGTAGGGTTTGTGTTGGTTTGTGTAGGGTTTGTGTAGGGTTTGTGTTGGTTTTTGTAGGGTTTGTGTAGGGTTTGTGTTGGGTTGTGTAGGGTTGTGTAGGGTTTGTGTTGGGTTTGTGTAGGGTTTGTGTTGGGTTGTGTTGGGTTTGTGTTGGTTTTTGTAGGGTTTGTGTAGGGTTTGTGTTGGGTTGTGTTGGGTTCTGTTGGTTTGTGTTGGTTTGTGTAGGGTTTGTGTTGGGGTTGTGTTGGTTTGTGTTGGTTTGTGTGGGTTTGTGTGGGTTTGTGTAGGGTTTGTGTTGGTTTGTGTAGGGTTTGTGTTGGTTTGTGTTGGGTTGTGTTGGTTTGTGTTGGTTTGTGTTGGTTTGTGTAGGGTTTGTGTTGGGTTGTGTTGGTTTGTGTAGGGTTTGTGTTGGGTTTGTGTAGGGTTTGTGTAGGGTTTGTGTTGGGTTGTGTTGGGTTTGTGTTGGGTTTGTGTAGGGTTTGTGTTGGTTTGTGTTGGTTGTGTAGGGTTTGTGTTGGTTTGTGTTGGTTTGTGTTGGTTTGTGTTGGTTGTGTTGGTTTGTGTAGGGTTTGTGTTGGGTTGTGTTGGGTTTGTGTTGGGTTGTGTTGGGTTGTGTTGGGTTTGTGTAGGGTTTGTGTAGGGTTTGTGTTGGGTTTGTGTTGGGTTTGTGTAGGGTTTGTGTAGGGTTTGTGTAGGGTTTGTTTTGGGTTGTGTAGGGTTTGTGTTGGGTTGTGTTGGGTTTGTGCTGGGTTTGTGTAGGGTTTGTGTAGGGGTTGTGTTGGTTTGTGTAGGGTTTGTGTAGGGTTTGTGTTGGGTTGTGTTGGGTTGTGTTGGGTTTGTGTTGGTTTGTATTGGTTTGTGTCGGTTTGTGTCGGTTTGTGTAGGGTTTGTGTTGTTTGTGTTGTTTGTGTTGGTTTGTGTAGGGTTTGTGTTGTTTGTGTTGTTTGTGTTGGTTTGTGTTGGTTTGTGTGGGTTTGTGTAGGGTTTGTGTTGGTTTGTATTGGTTTGTGTCGGATTGTGTCGGTTTGTGTAGGGTTTGTGTTGGTTTGTGTTGGGTTGTGTTGTTTTGTGTTGGTTTGTGTGGGTTTGTGTTGGTTTGTGTTGTTTTGTGTTGGTTTGTGTAGGGTTTGTGTAGGGTTTGTGTTGGGTTTGTGTAGGGTTTGTGTTGGTTTGTGTAGGGCTTGTGTTGGTTTGTGTAGGGTTTGTGTTGGTTTGTGTAGGGTTTGTGTAGGGTTTGTGTTGGTTTGTGTAGGGTTTGTGTTGGTTTTTGTAGGGTTTGTGTAGGGTTTGTGTTGGGTTGTGTAGGGTTGTGTAGGGTTTGTGTTGGGTTTGTGTAGGGTTTGTGTAGGGTTTGTGTTGGTTTGTGTAGGGTTTGTGTGGGTTTGTGTAGGGTTTGTGTTGGGTTTGTGTAGGGTTTGTGTTGGTTTGTGTAGGGCTTGTGTTGGTTTGTGTAGGGTTTGTGTTGGTTTGTGTTGGGTTTGTGTAGGGTTTGTGTAGGGTTTGTGTTGGTTTGTGTAGGGTTTGTGTAGGGCTTGTGTAGGGTTTGTGTAGGGTTTGTGTTGGTTTGTGTAGGGTTTGTGTAGGGTTTGTGTTGGTTTTTGTAGGGTTTGTGTAGGGTTTGTGTTGGGTTGTGTAGGGTTGTGTAGGGTTTGTGTTGGGTTTGTGTAGGGTTTGTGTTGGGTTGTGTTGGGTTTGTGTTGGTTTTTGTAGGGTTTGTGTAGGGTTTGTGTTGGGTTGTGTTGGGTTCTGTTGGTTTGTGTTGGTTTGTGTAGGGTTTGTGTTGGGTTTGTGTTGGTTTGTGTTGGTTTGTGTGGGTTTGTGTGGGTTTGTGTAGGGTTTGTGTTGGTTTGTGTAGGGTTTGTGTTGGTTTGTGTTGGGTTGTGTTGGTTTGTGTAGGGTTTGTGTTGGGTTGTGTTGGTTTGTGTAGGGTTTGTGTTGGTTTGTGTAGGGTTTGTGTAGGGTTTGTGTAGGGTTTGTGTTGGGTTGTGTTGGGTTTGTGTTGGGTTTGTGTAGGGTTTGTGTTGGTTTGTGTTGGTTGTGTAGGGTTTGTGTTGGTTTGTGTTGGTTTGTGTTGGTTTGTGTTGGTTGTGTTGGTTTGTGTAGGGTTTGTGTTGGGTTGTGTTGGGTTTGTGTTGGGTTGTGTTGGGTTGTGTTGGGTTTGTGTAGGGTTTGTGTAGGGTTTGTGTTGGGTTTGTGTTGGGTTTGTGTAGGGTTTGTGTAGGGTTTGTGTAGGGTTTGTTTTGGGTTGTGTAGGGTTTGTGTTGGGTTGTGTTGGGTTTGTGCTGGGTTTGTGTAGGGTTTGTGTAGGGGTTGTGTTGGTTTGTGTAGGGTTTGTGTAGGGTTTGTGTTGGGTTGTGTTGGGTTTGTGTAGGGTTTGTGTAGGGTTTGTGTTGGGTTTGTGTTGGGTTTGTGTAGGGTTTGTGTAGGGTTTGTGTAGGGTTTGTTTTGGGTTGTGTAGGGTTTGTGTTGGGTTGTGTTGGGTTTGTGCTGGGTTTGTGTAGGGTTTGTGTAGGGGTTGTGTTGGTTTGTGTAGGGTTTGTGTAGGGTTTGTGTTGGGTTGTGTTGGGTTGTGTAGGGTTTGTGTTGGTTTGTGTAGGGTTTGTGTTGGTTTGTGTTGGTTTGTGTAGGGTTTGTGTAGGGGTTGTGTTGGTTTGTGTTGGGTTTGTGTAGGGTTTGTGTTGGGTTGTGTTGGGTTGTATAGGGTTGTGTAGGGTTTGTGTTGGGTTGTGTTGGTTTGTGTAGGGTTTGTGTAGGGTTTGTGTAGGGTTTGTGTAGGGTTGTGTTGGTTTGTGTAGGGTTTGTGTAGGGTTTGTGTTGGGTTTGTGTTGGGTTGTGTTGGGTTTGTGTAGGGTTTGTTTTGGGTTGTGTAGGGTTTGTGTTGGGTTGTGTTGGGTTTGTGCTGGTTTGTGTTGGTTTGTGTAGGGGTTGTGTTGGGTTTGTGTAGGGTTGTGTTGGGTTGTGTTGGGTTGTATAGGGTTGTGTAGGGTTTGTGTTGGGTTGTGTTGGTTTGTGTTGGTTTGTGTTGGGTTGTGTAGGGTTTGTGTTGGTTTGTGTAGGGTTTGTGTTGGTTTGTGTTGGTTTGTGTAGGGTTTGTGTTGGGTTGTGTTGGGTTGTGTAGGGTTTGTGTTGGTTTGTGTAGGGTTTGTGTTGGTTTGTGTTGGTTTGTGTAGGGGTTGTGTTGGGGTTGTGTTGGTTTGTGTTGGTTTGTGTAGGGTTTGTGTTGGTTTGTGTAGGGTTTGTGTTGGGTTTGTGTTGGGTTGTGTTGGGTTGTGTAGGGTTTGTGTTGGTTTGTGTAGGGTTTGTGTTGGTTTGTGTTGGTTTGTGTAGGGTTTGTGTTGGGTTGTGTTGGGTTGTGTAGGGTTTGTGTTGGTTTGTGTAGGGTTTGTGTAGGGTTTGTGTAGGGTTTGTGTTGGGTTGTGTTGGGTTGTGTTGGTTTGTGTTGGGTTTGTGTAGGGTTTGTGTTGGGTTGTGTTGGGTTGTGTAGGGTTTGTGTTGGTTTGTGTAGGGTTTGTGTTGGTTTGTGTTGGTTTGTGTAGGGTTTGTGTTGGGTTGTGTTGGGTTGTGTAGGGTTTGTGTTGGTTTGTGTAGGGTTTGTGTAGGGTTTGTGTAGGGTTTGTGTTGGGTTGTGTTGGGTTGTGTTGGTTTGTGTTGGGTTTGTGTTGGGTTGTATTGGGTTGTGTTGGGTTTGTTTTGGGTTGTGTAGGGTTTGTGTTGGTTTGTGTTGGGTTGTATTGGGTTGTGTTGGGTTGTGTTGGGTTTGTTTTGGGTTGTGTTGGGTTGTGTTGGGTTTGTGTTGGGTTGTGTAGGGTTTGTGTTGGGTTTGTGTTGGTTTGTGTTGGGTTGTGTTGGGTTGTGTTGGGTTGTGTTGGGTTTGTTTTGGGTTGTGTAGGGTTTGTGTAGGGTTTGTGTAGGGTTTGTGTAGGGTTTGTGTAGGGTTTGTGTTGGGTTGTGTTGGGTTGTGTTGGTTTGTGTTGGGTTTGTGTTGGGTTGTATTGGGTTGTGTTGGGTTTGTTTTGGGTTGTGTAGGGTTTGTGTTGGTTTGTGTTGGGTTGTATTGGGTTGTGTTGGGTTGTGTTGGGTTTGTTTTGGGTTGTGTTGGGTTGTGTTGGGTTGTGTTGGGTTTGTGTTGGGTTGTGTAGGGTTTGTGTTGGGTTTGTGTTGGTTTGTGTTGGGTTGTGTTGGGTTGTGTTGGGTTTGTGTTGGGTTGTGTAGGGTTTGTGTTGGGTTTGTGTTGGTTTGTGTTGGGTTGTGTTGGGTTGTGTTGGGTTTGTTTTGGGTTGTGTTGGTTTGTGTTGGTTTGTGTTGGTTTGTGTAGGGTTTGTGTTGGGTTGTGTTGGTTTGTGTTGGGTTTGTGTTGGGTTGTATTGGGTTGTGTTGGGTTGTGTTGGGTTTGTTTTGGGTTGTGTAGGGTTTGTGTAGGGTTTGTGTAGGGTTTGTTTTGGGTTGTGTTGGTTTGTGTTGGGTTGTATTGGGTTGTGTTGGGTTGTGTTGGGTTTGTTTTGGGTTGTGTAGGGTTTGTGTAGGGTTTGTGTAGGGTTTGTTTTGGGTTGTGTAGGGTTTGTGTTGGGTTGTGTTGGTTTTGTGTTGGTTTGTGTTGGGTTGTGTTGGTTTGTGTTGGGTTTGTGTTGGGGTTGTGTTGGGGTTGTGTTGGGGTTGTGTTGGGTTGTGTGGGTTTGTGTTGGGTTTGTGTTGGGTTTGTGTTGGGTTGTGTTGGGTTGTGTAGGGTTTGTGTAGGGTTTGTGTAGGGTTTGTGTTGGGTTGTGTAGGGTTTGTGTTGGGTTGGGTTGTGTTGGGTTTGTGTTGGTTTGTGTTGCTGCAGATTTTATTAACGTTTTAACGTGAAAGTTCTTGCACTTTTAATGTACATACAGATCTGTGAGTGTAATATCAACGAGACACAAATGGCCTCCAACTGCAGTAAACAGTAAACACTGCCCGGCGTCCATGCTTCCTGCCTCGTAGGACACAGGAGGACGTTACCTACCACAGGATTTATAGATTTAATTGGGCAGTGTTCGAGTCGAAACAGGAACACGTGGTGAGGCTGAAGGGAACACGGGAGGAAAGGGTCTGGAATGAGGTCATAATCAAATTAAAAAGCTGTATATCAGTGGTAAAGGGTGCTTCAGTAGAAACAGCAAGAGTACACAGCAGAACAAGTACAGGCACCAGTTTAATGATAGATCTATGAGGTCATCATCGTGAGCCACATCTGGTGAGAGATCGCACAGTATTTCAGCCCGACACTGACAGGAGCTTTAACGGGAATTTCAGTGGGATGAATTAATATAGTATCATATCTGACGCACGGACACGCTCACCACCTGATCCTCCGAGTGTGCGAGAGACTGATACCAAAGCCATAAATCTGTATTTGAGGATAAAGTAAATAAATACATTTACGATTTGATCGATTACATCATTTTGGACACTCTTTCTGAGATATCGGGGTGTAATACAATGCCACAATCTGTACCAGTACTGGGATTTAAATGTAAAAGTGGGCGTGGTCTAAACCAGAAGTCCCTGAAAACACCGGGAAAATCTCCAATCCCTTATTCCTCTCTTAGATAGTTCCTCTCAGCACTTATTTATTTCAAATATTCAGGGGCGGGGCTTCATATAAGATGAACTTATGATGTCAGAAGTACATGTGATATGCAAATTATATGGAAAAAAAAAATTTGAAAAAGAGGAGGACATGGTGGTACCCAAAAACGTTTAGCCCCGCAGCATAAGTGCTAAGCTGGACAGCTAGCCAACGTAGCTAGCCAACACTGATGATGAATGAAATCATGGTTGCTATGGCAACGTGAAATATATTCAAGATTGTACTGATTGATTTATTCATTTTTATTTAGACAGGCTTGGCTGCTGTTACATAAAACGAAATCCAATTCGCACATTTCAAATCCGGTATCGAATCCAAGCTAACCTGCTAGCGTTTAGCTAACCGGCTAGCTTTTTTAGGACGCCCAAGATGGCACGAGTGTTTCTAATTTGCATATTCAGAGATTGTTGCATTTGTTTAAAATTCAACGTGTACCGATGATCTCTTTACCATTTTATGTGTCATGTTTATTGCATTATCCGACTTCGCAACTCACCCATAATCTCGCTGGACTCTTTGTTGTAGAGTTTCTTATTCCAGTAGAGGATCCTCAGAAAGGGAAAGGAGGTCAGCAGCACTAGGCAGATGCCCAGGAACATGTATCCTGTAAACGCAGCAAAATCCAGTCCCTGGGGAAAAGGAAAAGATGGCAGGAACGACACAATGAGTACAAAACCCGTCTTTTGTTTAAAATAAATAAATAAATAAATAAAAATAAAAGTTTTTTAAATTACATTCATGCGAAACAGACATCGGATTTTTCTGCTGAACATTCACAGGAAGCGGCCATTTTGACGTTGACCAACCATAAACAAGAATATCTTGTTTACCCTCCACTACCTGCTTCAAACAAATCTTTTGTATTACTTATAAGAGAGGTCCATTTAACATTTTCCCGACCCCATTGGCGGTATCTGGCGCAGAGCCAATTCAAGATCCTGGATCTTCTTGCCGGAAAAGTGTACAAAACATAAAAAGCTACTGACTGGTTTCTCTACAATGAAACAGAGGCATCGTCTCCGTCATGGATAACATATTTACCTTGAATTCCGCATCACAGGACTGGCATAACCATGTCATAAGCTGTCATTACAGTATACGTCAAGTTTCATAGCTGCATTACGTTTCCGTTACCTGATGCCATGACAGTTTACATCAAATGTTGCCAAGTTGGGATACTACTCCTTAGTTAGGATATGATTCATGACAGATCATACTGTACATAAGTTATTTTAAAGCACGGCAATGAAAAACGTTCTCCTTTCTGATTGGCTGATCCCTCTGACATAGCCTTCCAGGGTTTTCTGAGTTCTCTCAGAGGGGAAGCCTTAAGGATTCTAGATTTAAGTCGAAATTAATAATAAATAAATAAACGTATTCAGGTGTAAATCAATGCGCCATGTCATGCCAAGCCCTTCAGAAAGCCTCTATAGACTTCACAATAAGATATAATAATAGAACATATTATCATATGCAGCCACACGGTATTTCCATCAAGTTCATGACGGGTGAGCAAATGAGTTTATAAAAACGCCGACAGGGAATCAGGATCAGCAAAACAACCATGATGAGCGCAGTGATTCATGAACATGGATCGGTGAAGGTTTTACATAAGACGCCATTCGTGCGATTCTTCTTCGTCAATCAGCTGCGACGTTCACTAACTGCATGCTGATGATCTTTTTTTTTACTTGAGATCTCATCTCAGTGGTGGCTCCACCCATCTGATTCCCACCTAAGTACATCATTAGGACATGATTGCAGGAATACCTGATTTGTTTCGTTGTGAGAAATGATCAATAGGAGATGCATAATGATTGACGTTGCTCTGTGAAGATTTTTGGATCCTATTCCAGATATAGGGCAGAGGTAGCTCTTGCGTTAAGGTGTTGCTCTACTGCTCAGAAGGTCGTGAGTTCAAGCCCCAGCACTGCCAAGCTGCCGCTGTTGGGCCCTTGGGCAAGGCCCTTAACTCTCAACTGCTCAGGTGTATGTATGAATGAGATAAATGCAAGTCGCTCTGGATAATGGCGTCTACCAAATATCATTAACGTGAGTGTATTCCGCTCATTCCAGATAAACGTGGGGTTTTTTCCATTTAACAATGTGGGGGGTGCAAACTTTTGCACTTACCTGTAAAAAAAAAAAAAAACAAACAACAAAAAAAACAAACAAACAGTGATATCCCTGCTTTAATTTTGTCTAATAAACATAAATAATTAAGACGCTCGAATCAGAAAAAGAAAACGAAGGAATTTGTTTAAAACACCGTACGACGCATTACGTCCGCACGGACCGCACAGCGGTAATGATTTTCGAATGATTCGTTTTGTTTATTTCCCACCCCGCGCCTCCCGTGTGTCCACGTCCCTGCAGTTAAACCGTAGAGCAGAACAAACACGACAGCCAGTGAGCTAGTATTTCCAGCACAAACACGCATAGACGCGTAACGGCTTCTGTCTCAGAGCATTTCTTCGTAATGGAACTTCTATTTAAATGTGATAAAGCTTTCATTTTCACTTCCATCAAGACAGTTTATCACCCGATTCCCATCTGGATGCCACCAAATGAACCTGACAGAAACACCCATTGCGGTATTGAAGATATTTTACACTCTGATAAACACACTGATTCATATGCGGCGCATGACGTGCGCCACAAGCACGCGCTGAAACTTCAGTATTAAAAAAAAAATAATAAATTTAAATTTTTTTTAAAAAAAAGCAGCGAGCAGAAAACCCAGGACTTATATAGTTCTGCTCGGGAATTAATGTAGAAGATAAGAAGAGGTGATGGAGGGGCAAAACAGATAGCAATACAAGATAGTGAATAGAGCAAATCAGCTCTCTGGAGCATAACGCTAGCAAATCAGTCTATAGATAACACTTAAGAGACAATGCAGTCTTGTAAGTCCTTGACAGAAGCAAAGTTCTTTGCAGAAAGAGGTTGCACTGTGCATCACTGAGCGTCGAGAAGAAGCTGGAAAAACGTCGAAGGAGAGAGAGAATGTGGGAAAACGGGTGTACAGTGACCTCTACAGGAGGCCCGGAGAGACTCTACAAGCAAGGAGGAGAAGAAGAATGCAATCACGTTACACTACATCACTGGATCTCATCGATGACAGGCTGTAAGAGATCACAATAAACTCTAAAGGCCATGTTCTAGAACAGACTGTGTGACAGTGTGTGCGTGTTTGCGTTCTCCTTGTCGGATTATAACGACGAAGATCCTCTAACGGTAGACCTGCGTCGAAAGGGAACGACTCTGTTCTGTTTACGTCACCGATCAGCGTGATCCGTGTTGATTATCCATCCAACAATCAACAATCGATTCTTCTTGATCCCAAAATAATACATTTTTAGATTTCTTCTTCTTTCTTTTTTTTTTTTAACTATCGCAATTAATCTTCGCCATTTGATCGCTGATATTCTTTATTGTACTGGAACCTGCATTTCTTTATGCAAATGAACGAACTACTTTAGCCAGCTAGTTAACATGCGCCAGCTGCTATCATTTCCCACCTACATAATCCAACACCAATTATTAGCCACATAGCTAACTTAACCTAACCTGACAGGATATCTTTATCCGACTTAAAAATGTTTATCATCGTCACCGTTTGCATTAGACCGAGAGAAAACTTGGACCAACTTTTGCTAACTAGCTAACTGCTAAGAGTATCCAGCTAGCTTACAGTACAGAATCATTATCCTGACTGGATTACTGAAAGTCATGCTTTAACCATGTCTAATTTTCTAGAAGACTAGAAAACTGTGCTAATAACGAGTTACGATTAGAGCGCTAACCTAGCACCCTATTAGCCTGTTAGCTGATATAAGCTAACCTGACAGGATTTCTGAGAGGATTCTAAGCCATATTAAAAATGTTCAGAATCTTCACTGATACGTAGCATTAGCACGATACAGTAGTAAGCCCGAACTAACTGCTAACATTTGCCGACTAGCTAACAATAAACCAGATTCTTCATTGATTGTATTATTCATGGTTCACACAGCTAGCGTAACCTAATTCAAAACTCCTAGGTCCTAGTCATCGTCATAAACATTTGATATCTTTACTGCTAATGCTAGCTAGATGGCTAACATAAGGCAGGATATTTATATCGCTTAGTCCTTATATAATACAATCTCTTCATTAAAAATACAGAAATACAGAGCTGCAGCTACTCAAAGTAGTTTTCTGTGAATTTCCTTCATTATTATATTTTCTGTGTGCGCATGATTAGTGCTAATAGATACGGTTCCTGGTCGACAGCCTTTGCTAATTAGTCAACAAAAACAAGTGTGATGAAAACAAATGAACACAAACTGCATAATATTCTGTCAGTTATGTTCCAGCCTAGAAAAATCAGTGTGAGAAACTGGAAAGAAAACAACAACAACAATAAACGCCAGAGACCGAGCAGATTAATGAACATTCAGGAAGGACACATTTCGGGAACGCTTCTCTGAGGGCCATATGTACAGTAAGATGACTTATGGATATATTTATAACATGTTATAATGCATTCACAAGGTGTATTGTTATAATGCAATACACATCTTTATAATTATAGTTATGCTAAGGCGTTACAGTTTGTAGCACTGTTCATAAGGAGTGTGTAAATGATTCAAAGAATTCATTACAAGTAATGCTTATAGCACATTATATCAGCATTATATCTTGTCATAGCGGGGCTTGGTGACAATGTGTTATAAACACTACTTATAAGGCATCATGTTAAGGATTTATATAATGCATAACAAGGATAGCTGTAAAGTCTTGTGCATTTTCATAAATAATAATAACAACGTGTTTACGCCGATCACCCGCTGAATATCGTGCCTCTAAAACAGCTCTGAGTCGTCGAGGCGTGGACTCCACACGACCTCTGAAGGTGTGCTGTGGGATCTGGCACCAAGATAAATCCTTTAAGCCCTGTAAGTTGCGAGGAGAGGTCTCCACAGAGCGGACTTGTTTGGCCAGAACATCCTGCATACAGTATACTTGATTAGAGATGTGGGGGATTCGGAGGCCTTGAACTCAACACCTTGAACTCTTTGTCATGTTCCTCAGACCGTTCCTGAACTATTTCTACAGTGTGTCAGGGAGCGTTATCCTGCTGGAAGAGCCCACTGATATTAGGGGATACCGCTGCTGTGTACTTGGTCTGCGGCGATGTTTTGGTAGGTGGGACGTGTCAAAGTGACATCCACATGAACGCAGGACCCGAGGTTTCCCAGCAGAACATTGCGCAGAGCATCACACTTCCTCCACCGACTCGCCTTCTTCACATAGTGCATCCTGGTGCCATCTCTTCCCCAGGTAAGCGACCCACACACACACACACACACTCACACACACACACCCGACCTCAATATGATGTAAAAGAAACCGTGATTCATCAGACCAGGCCTCCTTCTTCTATTACTCCATTGTCTAGTCCTGATGCTCATATCTTCATTGTAGGAGATTTCGGTGGTGCACGGGGGTCAGCACGGGCGCTGCGGCTACACCGCAAGCTGTGATGCTCTGTGTGTTCTGACTCCTTTCTATCAGATCCAGCATGAAGTTTTTCAGCAGTTTGTGCTGCAGTAGCTCTTCTGTGGGATCAGAACAGACAGGTGAGCCTTCACTGAGACTTGGGTGACCATGACCCTGTCTCCGCTTCACCGGTTGTCCTTCCTTGGACCGCTTTTGGTAGGTACTAACCACTGCATACTGGGAACACCCCACATGACCTGTTGTTTTGGAGATGCTCCGACCCAGCCGTCTAGCCGTGACAATTCGGCCCTTGTCAAAACCGCTCATCCTTACTCTTGCCCATTTTTCCTGCTTCCAACACGTCAACTTCGAGATCTGACTGTTCACCTGCCGCCTAATAAATATCTCCCACCCCTTCGACAGGTGCCGCTGCCACGAGATCATCAACGCTATTCACTTCAACCAGTGGGTGGTTTTAATGTTATGGCTGATTGGTGTAATGCCTTGTGAACGCACTATAACATGATTTGTTACCCAGCGAAAGAGTCATCCACAACCATAAGACCGTCCTCCTGCCGTTCATTACGCATCTCTCCTTCACCCACGGCCACAGATGGTCCCCCGAGTGACCGATGTCCACCATTACACCGTTCACCGTGTCTGCTGAGACACGAGCGTGATCACACACACAGCGCCACGCCGACGAGGTTTAACCCAGAACCGCGCCGCAGATGGAACCTCCACATGCCTGCTCGTCCAACCCTTTACACGCAGCCCTGTTGAGTTCTCGATTCTGATCGGTCAGACCGCGTCGAGTCATTTCCTATTTTCGCTTTGGATCGATCAGAGGTAACGCTGTGATGTTTCCGACGTCTTCGGGACAGAGTTTACGCTTCTTTGCGGTTTCTCGGTAACACGCCAAGCTGCGTTTTTATCCTACGGGTTTTCTTATAGACTGTTTATAGCTGCTATGACGTAAGTAAGAACAGGAACTTTAAACATTAAATGTAGCTATAAATGGATAAAAAAAAAAAAAAAAAAAGTATGGCATGTTGTAATTTAACAGATCCAAATCTGAACACGTCAGGACGTGCTGTTATAGGAAAATAATCAACGTTCAGGGTGGAGACGTCACCACACGACCCCGTCACGGATTACTTTCCTGTAACAGCATTACATGAAGTGTTTTCGTTTTTTTTAAAATATGCAGAATACTCGTTTAGGGGCGGAGCCTGTCTGATTTAAACAGCTGTGACTCGGGAATGCTTTGTCGTCGTGAGGCTCCGTTTTCGCACGTTGATAACACACGCGAGAGTGTCGTGGGCCGTCACGTCGGCGTTTTCAACAACGCGCTATCAGTTATCGGTGCAGCGGGAAGAAGCGTTAAAGAAGTGCTCCTCAGGAATCACGTGACCGATTGAAGTGGTCGTTTTTCTTCACGTTGCCTCTTTGTGCTAGTTTTCTTCAACTCTGCTGTGATAACGGAGTTCCACATCCAGCTCAGATCCCAGAAGATCCACAGGATAATTACAGCCTGACGCACCAGTTACTGTAAGTGTCTCATCACTGTGTGTGAATAAACATAAGCAACCTACAGACACACACACTTCACACACACACACACACACACTTCACACCCACATTTCACACTTCACACACACGCACATACACACACACATACACACACACTTCACACACACATTTCACACTTCACACACGCACATACACACACACATACACACACACTTCACACACACATTTCACACTTCACACACACGCACATACACACACACATACACACACACACATACACTTCACACACACATTTCACACTTCACACACGCACATACACACACACATACACACACACACACACACACACACACATACACACACACTCACTCTCACTGTCAGGGCTTGGTTAATTTAGGTCGCATGTGCATTTTTCACAATGTTAACACCAACACACTCTCTTTCTATCTATCACTCACTCTCTCTTTTACTCTCTCTCTCTATCACTCACTCTCTCTTTTACTCTCTCTCTATCACTCTCTCTCTCTTTTACTCTCTCTCTCTATCACTCTCTCTCTCTTTTACTCTCTCTCTATCACTCTCTCTCTCTTTTACTCTCTCTCTCTATCACTCACTCTCTCTTTTACTATCTCTCCCTTTTACTCTCTCTCTCTCTCTTTTACTCTCTCTCTCTCACTCTCTCTCTCACTCTCTCTCTCTCTTTTCAATTCAATTCAAAGTACTTTATTGGCATGATTGTTTACATACAATACTGAAAAGCATCATTATAGATAATACAGATCCCTCCGTCTGTCTCCCTCTCTTTCTCTCTCTCTATCTCTCCCCATGTCTCCCTTTCTGTCAGTCTCTCCCTCTGTTTCTCTTTCTGTCTGTCTGTCTGTCTCTCTCTGTCTCTCCCTCTGTCTTTCTCTTTCTCTCTGTCTGTCTGTTGATCTCTGTCTCTCCCTCTGTTTCTTTCCCTGTCTGTCTCTCTCTTTCTCTAGCTCCCTTTCTGTCTGTCTGTCCCTGTGTCTCCCTTCTGTCTGTCTGTCTCTGTCTCCCCGTTTCTCTCTCTCTCTGTCTGTCTTTCTCTCCCTGTGTCACCCTTTCTATGTCTCTCCCTCTGTCTCCCCCTGTGTCTCTCTCCCCCTGTGTCTCACTTCTGTCTGTCTCTCTCTCTCTCTCTCTCTCTCTCTCTCTCTCTCTCACTCTCTGCCTGTCCATCTCTCTTTCTGTCTCTCTTGCTTTCTCTCACACACACACTTTCAAAACATGACAGACAAGTATATTTATACATGTGGCCTAGATCAAACAGATCCCTGACTCACACACTCTCTCTCTCTCTCTCTCTGTCTCTCTCTCACACACACACACACACACACACACACACACACACACACACAACAGGAGGGCTCTATGTGTCGCCTGGGTTTCAAGGACTCGCCCATTTATTGCATCAGCTTGGTGAAAATACACACTCAATTAGACACACACACACACAAACACACACACACACACACGCACACACACACACACACACACACACGGCAGTTTTTAAGGAGGGGGTCCAGAGGGTGTCAGAGCGCAGTAATAACCCGTTCGGACCCTCGCATGGTCAGCATAACTGATCAATCTGAAAGAGTGTGATTGATGTTTGGAAGTGCACACAGAGGATTACCGTCGCCCAACAAACAGAAATGAAACACGTCGTGAATTCCGATGCGTTTTCATTATCGGAAAATACAACAACCCAAATAGAAATGGTAACAACAACGACAAAAACAGGCAATGGCCGGGCAACAACACCGGAAACCCTGGACAGAAACTACATCAGGCCTGGATAACAAACACCGTGGAGCGCAGGAAACAAGCTGAGTGTATACTGCGCAAATGATTGGGGTGTGTGTGTGTGTGTGTGTGTGTGTGTAATAAGAAACAGGTGAACCAGGTGATTGTGACTCAGTACGTTTACACTGACGACGATAATCCGATACGAACCCGATTAAGACGAGACTCTGATTAAGAAACCGGCATGTAAACAGAGATTATCGATGACCTTAATCTGATTAAAGTCACACTCGGAGTAAACACAGATGGAATTAAGACGTGTGGAGTATTTCCTGTTTTAGTCGCGTTATGGACGTGCGTTACAGACGTGTACACGCCTTAATCACACTATTAACGTCGTGTGAGTTTTCACCGCATTGTGCGACAGGACACGTACACACACGGCAGCGCTCGACCGTTTGACGGCAAAAAAGAGAGAGCACGGCTGCGTCCCAAACCGCGTACTCACCCGCTATATAGTAGGAGAAATACACATGTATAGTAGATTTGGGACGCGATTTGGGACGCAGCCCACGGCTTATTTGCACGTACAGCACGACTAATAATTAACCGCACCTTGAAGCGTTCGTAAAATTAAACATGAAACACCCAAAACTGTACACGGTCCCATAACGAAGACCGACTGTACGTCGATACGTGAAATTCCGCAGGGACGTCGGACGGCGTGGCGCGGGGACGTAATGACGTGTGACGTTAATCCATCTACGTTCTGTAACACGTAAAACAGGGACATGAAAGGAGTATTCTAAAAGCGACTCGTGTAAACACCTTAATCAGGATATTACACGTCTTATTCAGAATAAGGTCAGTAATGAGATTACCGCTGTCCGTGAGAACAGAGTCAATGAGGCAGCATGTGCGTGTTCTAGGAAGTGGAGCCGAGGGCGGCCATGTTTGTAAGCCCTGCTGCATGATAAGAGTTCACAGTCCGAGTCGACTTGACACCTTCGGCTACCGTAGCGTCGTCTTTTACCGTTAGCCATGCGCCATTTCCAAAGTCTCGCAAGGCAATGCAATTGCTAAGGCAACGACGCGGTCGGGTACTTAGTCCTTCATCGCTGACGTATCGAGACGCTTTCACGTTCACGCTACAAGCGTGATGTGGTCCTATGCGTCCCAGATCACCTCCGAATGTGGCTGGAGAGACGCTGACCACTTACGATTTTGTCATGTAAATCTGGCAACCCTGGTCACATCACAAACATCATGAGCACACACACACACACACACACACACAGGTCTGAACGTACACAGCTTTCTAAACTCTTCCTCAGCCAGCAGTGCCCTTGCTTAAGAACCTGAACACAATTTCCGCGTTATCGCCACGTGTGCGCTGGTAACCGACGAGACAGGGAAAGGCGACGTTTCTTTACAGGCTGTAAATTAACTCTGACCCCGGGGCTTTTTCACGGCTGTAGAGAATGAGGAAACGGCTGAATTAAAAGGCTGGAAGAGAAATATTGAACCACACCAAGTTTTTAATATAACCCTGTCCCCAGGTCTCGCTTTATGTCGCTCTGCTCGGGCAGACATTTCTGAAAGGAGACAGAAAAGTGAAAAGAAACACCAATTTACTGGTTTATAGGAAAACAATTCAGGATGTAACCAGATAGAAGAAAAAAAAAAGACGATTTTTTTCTTTAAAGAGCATTCTGGAAATCGTTTTCTCTCTCTGATCGGACTTATAATGTATTTCTTTGTAATGTGTATGGATTTGATCATCTTTCTGCCCTTACACTGTGTATTTAATTCAGTTTAAGGTGGACGGAGTGTAATTAAATATGAGATACCAGTGCTGTCGGTGCTCATCATGTACATTATAACGTATCATATATGTGTTCATGGTACTGATAACTACATCATAACAGTTATATCGATGTTGTAAAATAATATCGATTATAATTCAGATCATTTCTTAATAAATATCACAGTTGCTTTCGAATTATTCACAGGTCATTATTGATCATTCAGAGCAAATTATTAGCGCTTTATAGTGAATTACTAATAACGTCGTCACACTCAGGTGTCTCACTGACCCCTTTTTCACCTCCTTATACGTTAATCCAACTGTAACAAAACATAATGGATGTC